>NC_044552.1:143209632-143226600 GCF_007565055.1 Rhinopithecus roxellana | reverse complement strand
CACATCACCAAGAAGTTTTCTAAGAAAGCTCTTTTCTAGTTTTAATCTGTGGATATTTCCTTTGTCAACGTAAGGTTCATTGCGCTATAAGTATCTAATTGCAGATTTCCAGAAAACTGTGTTACAAACTGATCACTGAAGAGAACGTGTAACTCTGTGATTGCATTCACACATGGCATGCAGTTTCTCAGAAGCTTGTCATTAGTTATTGGAGGATATTTCCTTTTTTCACCATAGCCCTCATTGACCTCCCAAATATACCTTTGCAGAATCCACGACAACATGTTAGCAAACTGTTCCAAGAAGGGAAGGGTGGAACACAGTGTGATGACTCACACTCAGAAAGCAATCCTCAGACAGCTTCTCTCTAGTTATTATGTGAGGATATTTCCTTTTTCATCATGGGCCCCTATGGGCTCCCAATATCACTTTCAGAATCTACAAAGGAGTGTTAGCAACTGCTTCCCTGAAGTCTAAGTTAATATGTCTGTGGATGAACTCACAGATCAGAAAGCAGTTTCTCAAAGGCTTCTTTCACGTTTTGAACGGATGAAATTTCCTTTCAGCGTAGGCCTCAATGCGATCCAGAAGCCCTTCTCAGCTTCCTCAAGACATTGTTAATGGACTGACTCCACGAAACATAAGTGTACTCGGTAGAATGAATTCACACATACCAACAAATTTTCTAGAAACTTCTTTCTAGTTTTCATCTGAGAATATTCCTTTGTCACCATAAGCTTCATTGTGCTAAGGATATCCCTTGCAGATTTCCAGAAAACTTAGTTTAGCAAACTGATCATGAGAGAAACGTGTAACTCTGTGAATTGCATTCACTCATGGCAATGCAGTTTCTCAAACGCTTCTTTCCAGTTTTGATTGGGGATATTTTCTTTTTCACCGTAGCCCTCATGAGCTCCCAAATATATCTCTGCAGAATCCAGGACAACAGTGTTAGCAAACTGTTTCAAAGAAGGGAACGTTGAACTCTGTGTGATGAAGTCACACATCAGAAAGCAATCTCTCAAAGCTTCTCTCTATTATTATTGTGAGATATTTCCTTTTTCACCATGGGCAACAATGGGCTCCCAAATATCCCTTTCCGAATCCACGAAAAAGTGTTCGCAATTGCTTCCTGAAGTCTAAGTTATAAAAGTCTGTGAGATGAACTCACAGATCAGAAAGAAGTTTCTGAGAAAGCTTCTTTCACGTTTTCAAAGGAATGATATTTCCTTTATCAGCATAGGTCTCAATGCGATCCAAGAAGCCCTTCTCAGGTTCCTCAAAGACAGTGTTAATGGACTGCTCCATGAAACATAGTGTACTCTGTGAGATGAATTCACACATCACCAAGAATTTCTAAGAAAGCTGCCTTCTTCTAGTTTTCATCTGAGGATATTTCCTTTGTCACCGTAAGCTTTCATTGCGCTAGGGTATCCCATTGCACATTTCCAGAAAACTTTCGTTAGCAAACTGATCACTGAAGAGACGTGTAAGTCAGTGAGTTGCTTCACTCATGGCAATGCAGTTTCTCAGAAGGCTTCTTTCCATTTTGATCTGAGGATATTTCCTTTTTCACCATAGCCCTCAATGAGCTCCCAAATATACCTTTACAAATCCACGACAGCAGTGTTAGCAAACTGTTCCCAGAAGGGAAGGGTGGAACTCGTGTGATAAAGTCACGCATCAGAAGCAATCTCTCAGAAATAGCTTCTATCTAGTTATTCTGTGAGGATACTTCCTTTTTCACCATGGGCCCCTTAGGGCTCCCAATATCACTTTCCGGATCCACAAGGAGTGTCGAAACTGCTTTCCTGAAGTTGAAGTTATACGATGTTGAGATGTACTCACAGATCAGAAAGAAGTTTCTCAGAAAGCTTCTTTCACGTTTTGAACGGATGAAAATCCGTTTATTCAGCGAGGCCTCAATGCGATCCAAGGAAGCCCTTCTCAGTTTCCTCAAAGCACGTGTTATTGGACTGCTCCAGAAACATAAGTGTAACTCTGTGAGAGAATTCACATATCCCAGAAGTTTCTAAGAAAGTTCTTTCTAGTTTTCATCTGAGGATATTTCCTTTGTCACCGTAAGCTTCTTTCGCTCAGTGGTATCCCATTGCAGATTTCCAGAAAACTTAGTTAACAACTGACACTGAAGAGAAACTTGTAACTCTGTGAGTTGCACTCACACATGGCAATGCAGGTTCTCAGAAAGCTTCTCTTTAGTTATGATGTGAGGATATTTCCTTTTTCACCATAGCCCTCAATGAGCTCCCAACTATACATTTGCAGAATCCACGACAACAGTGTTAGCAAACTGTTCCAAGAAGGGAAGGTGGAACTCTGTGTGATGAAGTCACACATCAGAAAGCAATCTCTCAAAACTTCTCTCTAGTTATTATGTGAGGATATTTCCTTTTTAACCATGGGTCCCTCGGGGCTACCAAATATCACTTTCCAGATTCCACGAAAAGAGTGTTATCAAACTGCTTCCTGAAATCTAAGTTATAAGATTTGATATTAACTCACAGATGAAAAAGAAGTTTCTCAGAAGCTCTTTCACGTTTTGAATGCATAAATTTTCCGTTATCAGCGTAACCTCAATGCGATCCAAAAAGCCGTTCTCAGATCCTCAAAGACAGTGTTAATGGACTGCTCCACGAACAACAGTGTAACTCTGTGAGATAAATCCACACATCACCAGAAGTTTCTACAAAGCTTCTTTCTATTTTCATCTATGGATATTTCCTTGTCACCGATAGTTCATTGCGCTATGAAGGATCGAATGCAATTTCCAGAAAACTGTGTTAACAATCTGATCACGAAGAGAAACGTGTAACTCTGTGAGTTGCCTTCACACTGGCAATGCAGTTTCTCAGAAAGCTTCTCTTTAGTTATTGATGGGAGGATTTTCCTTTTTCACAATAGCCCACAATGAGCTCCCAAATATACCTTTGGCGAATCCACGACAACATGTTAGCAAACTGTTCCAAGAAGGGAAAGGTGGAACTGTGTGTGATAAACCGCACTGCATAAAAGGAATCTCTCAGAAGCTTCTCTCTAGTTATTATGTGAGGATATTCCTTTTTCAACCATGGGCCCCTATGGCTCCCAATATCACTATACAGATTCCACGAAAGAGTGTTAGCAAACTGCTTCCTGAAGTCTAAGTTATAAGTTTTGTGACATGAATCACAGAGCAAATAAGTTTCTCAGATGCTTCTTTCACGTTTTAAACGGATGAAATTTCCTTTATCCGTAGGCCTCAATGCGATCCAAAGAAGCCGTTCTCATATTCCTCAAAGACAGTGTTTGGACTGCTCCACGAAACATAAGTGTAACTCTGGTGAGATGAATTCACATATCACCAAGAGTTTTCTAAGAAGCTTCTTTCTAGTTTCATCTGTGGATATTTCCTTTGTCACCCTAAGTTTTCATTGCGCCATGAAGTATCTAATTCAGATTTCCAGAAAACTGTGTAACAAACTGATCACTGAAGAGAAACGTGTAACTCTGTGAGTTGCATTCACACATGGCAAGGCAGTTTCTCAGAAACCTTCTCTTTAGTTATTATGTGAGGATATTTCCTTTTTCACCATAGCTCTCTAATGACTCCCAAATATACCTTTGAAGAATCCACGACAACAGGTTAGCAAACTGTTCCAAGAAGGGAAGGTGGAACTCTGTGGATGAAGCCGCACATCAGAAAGGAACTCTCAGAAACAGCTTCTCTCTAGTTAGTGTGAGGATATTTCCTTTTTCACACATGGGCCCCTTGGGCTCCCAAATATCACTTTACAGATTCCCGAAAAGGAGTGTTAGCAAACTGCTTCCTGAATCTAGTTATAAGTCTGTGAGATGAACTCACAGATCAGAAAGAAGTTTCTCAGAAAGCTTCTTTCACGTTTGACGGATGAAATTTCCTTTATCAGCGTAGGCCTCAATGCGATCCAAAGAAGCCGTTCTCAGATTCCTCAAAGACAGTGTTAATGGACTGCTCCAGAAACATAAGTGTAACTCTGTGAGATGAATTTACACATCACCAAGAAAGTTCTAAGAGAGCTTCTTTCTAGTTTTCATCTGTGGATATTTCCTTTGTCCCGTAGGTTCATTGCGCTAAAGTGTCGAATTGCAGATTTCCAGAAAACTGTGTTAACAAACTGATCACTGAAGAGAAACGTTAACTCTGTGAGTTGCATTCACACTGGCAATGCAGTTTCTCAGAAAGCTTCTCTTTAGTTATTATGTGAGGATATTTCCTTTTTCACCTAGCCCTCATGAACTCCCAAATATCCTTTGGCAGAATCCACGACAACAGTGTTAGAAACTGTTTCCAAGAAGGGAAGGGTGGAACTCTGTGTGATGAAGCCACATCCGAGAGGAATCTCTCAGAAGCTTCTCTCTCTAGTTATTATGCTAGGATATTTCCTTTTTCACCATGGGCCCCTATGGCTCCCCAAATGTCACTTTACAGATTCCACAAAAGAGTGTTAGCAAACTGCTTCCTGAAGTCTAATTTATAGTCTGTGAGATTAACTCCAAATCAAGAAAGACGTTTCTCAGAATGCTTCTTTCCCGTTTTGAACGGATGAAATTTCCTTTATTAGCGTAGCCTCAATGTATCCAAAGAAGCCGTTCTCAGATTCCTCAAGACAGTGTTAATGGACTGCTCCAGAAACATAAGTGTAACTCTGTGAGAGAATTCACACATCACCAGAAGTTTCTAAGAAGCTTCTTTCTAGTTTTAATCTGTGGATATTTCCTTGTCAACGTAAGGTTTCATTTGCGCTATGAAGTATCAATTGCAGATTTCCAGAAAACTGTGTTACAAACTGATCACTGAAGAGAAACGTGTAACTCTGTGAGTTGCATCACACATGGCAAATGCAGTTTCTCAGAAAGCTTGTCATTAGTTTATATGGGAGGATATTGCCTTTTTCACCATAGCCCTCAATGACTCCCAAATATACCTTGGCAGAATCACGACAACAGTGTTAGCAAACTGTTCCAAGAGTAAGGGTGGAACACTGTGGTGATGAACGCACACTCAGAAAGCAAACTCTCAACAAGCTTCTCTCTAGTTATTATGTGAGATATTTCCTTTTTCATCATGGACCCCTATGGGCTCCCAAATATCCTTTCAGAATCCACGAAAGATGTTAGCAAACTGCTTCCGAATTCTAATTATAGGAGGGGAGGATCAAGTTTCTCCCATCTTAGGCAGTTTTCTCATAAGGCTCATTTGACGATAAATTTCCTTTATCAGCGTAGGCCTCAATGGATCCAGGAAGCCCTTCTCAGCTTCCCAAAGACAGTTTAATGGACTACTCCACGAAACATAAGTGTAACGTCGGTGATGATTCACACATAACCAACAAATTTCTAGAAAGCTTCTTTCTAGTTTTCATCTGAGGATATTTCCTTTGTCACCATAAGCTTCATTGTGCTAAGAGGTACCCATTGCAGATTCCCAGAAACTTAGTTAGCAAACTGATCACTGAAGAGAAACGTGTAACTCTGTGAATTGCATTCACTCATGGCAATGCAGTTTCTCGAGGCTTTTTCCATTGTTTGATCTGGGATATTTCTCTTTTTCACCATAGCCCTCAATGAGCTCCCAAATATCTCTGCAGATCCAGCGACAAAGTGTTAGCAAACTGTTCCAGAAGGGAACCTTTCACGTTTGAACGGGTGATATTCCCTTACCAGCGTAGGCCTCAATGCGATCCAAAGAACTCCTTCTCAGGTTCCTCAAAGAGAGTATTAATGGACTGCTGCATGAAACAGAGGTGTAATTCTGTGAGATGAATTCTCATAGCACAAAGAGATTTCTAAGAAAGCTTCTTTCTAGTTTCATCTGAGGATATTTCCTTTGTAACCGTAAGCTTCATTGCGTTCAGAAATATCCCATTAGCAGATTTCCAGAAAACTTGTGTTAGCAATCTGAACACTGAAGAGAAACGTGTAAATCTGTGAGTAGCATTCACACATTGAAATGCATGTTCTCAAAGGCTTTCCTTCCAGTTTTCATCTGGGTATAGTTTCCTTCCACCATAGTCCTCAGTGAGCTCCCCATTTATCACTTTGCATAACACAACATAGAAGAGTAGCAAAACTCTTCAAAGAAAGAAGGTTGGAATTTCGTGATGAAGTCACACATCAGTAAGCAATCTCTGAGAAAGCTTCTCTCTATTTATTATATGAGGATATTCCTTTTTCACCATGGGCCCCTAAGGGCTCCCAAATCTCACTTTGCAGATTCCACGAAAAGAGGGTGAGCAAACTGCTTCCTGAGAACTAAGCTGTAAATCTGTGATAGGAATTCACAGATAAAACAGAAGTTTCTCAGAAAGTTTCTTTCACGTTTTGAACTCATTATATTTCCCTTATCAGCGTAGGCCTCAATGCGATCCAAAGAAGTCCTTCTCAGGTTCCTCAAACACAGTGTTAACGGACTGCTGCATGAAACATAAGTGTAATTCTGTGAGATGCATTCACACATCACCGAGAAATTTCTAATAGAGCTTCTTTCTAGTTTTCATCTGAGGATATTTCCCTTGTCTCCGTAAGCTTCTTTGCGTTCAGAAGTATCCCATTGCAGATTTCCAGAAAACTCTGTTAGCAAAGTGAACACGGAGGAGAAACGTGTAACTCTGTGAGTTGCATTCACACATCGAAATGCAGTTTCTCAGAAGGCTTCCTTCCATTTTTGATCTGGGTATATTTCCTTTTTCACCATAGTCCTCAGTGAGCTCCCAATTATCACTTTGAAGAACACAAGATAACAGAGTTAGCAAAGTCTTCAAAGAAGGGAAGGGTGGAACTTTGGGTGATGAAGTCACACATTAGAAAGCAATCTCTCAGAAAGCTTCTTTCAAGTTATTATCTGAGGATATTTCCTATTTCACCATGGGCCCCTATGGGCTCCCAAATATCATTTGGCAGGATCCACGGAAAGAGTGTAAGCAAACTGCTTCCTGAGAACTATGATGTAAGTCTGTGAGAGGAATTCACAGATCACAAAGAAGTTTCTCAGAAAGCTTCTTTCACCTTTTGACCTGATGATATTGCCTTTATCAGCGTAGGCCTCTATGCGATCCAAAGAAGTTCTTCTCAGTTTCCTCAAAGACAGTGTTAACGGACTCCTGCATGAAACATAAGTGTAATTCTGTGAGATGAATTCACACATCAACAAGAACTTTGTAACAAAGCTTCTTTCTTGTTTTCATCTGAGGATTTTTCCTTTGTCCCCGTAAGCTTCATTGCATTCAGAAGTATCCCATTGCAGATTTCCAGAAAACTGTGTTAGCAAACTGAACACTGAGGAGAAAACACAATGTAACAGAGTTAGCAAATTGTTCCAAGAAGGGAAGGTTGGAATTCTGGGTGACGAAGTCACACATCAGAAAGCAATCTCTCAGAAAGCTTCTCTCTAGTTATTATCTGAGGATATATCCTTTTTCACCATGGGCCCCTAAGGGCTCCCAAATCTCATTTGGCATGTTCCACGAAAAGAGTGTTAGCAAACTGCCTCCTGAGAATTAAGCTGTAACTGCGTTAGAAGAATTCGCAAATCACAACGAAGTTTCTCAGAAAGCTTCTTTCACGTTTTCAACGGGTGATATTTCCTTTACCAGCGTAGGCCTCAATGCGATACAAAGAAGTCCTTCTCAGCTTCCTCAAACACAGTGTTCATGGACTGCTCCACGAAACGTAAGTGTCACTATGTGAGATGAATTCACACATCACCAAGAAGTTTCTAAGAAAGATTCTTTCTAGTTTTCTCTGAGGTTATTTCCTTTGTCACCGTAAGCTTCATTGCACTAAGAGGCATCCCATTGCAGATTTCCAGAAAATTTAGTAAAAAAACTGATAACTGAAGAGAAACGTTTAACTCTGTGAGTTACATTCACTCATGGCAATGCAGTTTCTCAGAAAGCTTCTCTTTAGTTATTATGTGAGGATATTTCCTTTTTCACCACAGCCCTCAATGAACTCCAAAATATACCTTTGCAGAATCCACGACAACAGTGTTAGCAAACTGTTCCAAGAAGGGAAGGGTGCAACTCTGTGTGATGAAGTCACACATCGAAAAGCAATATCTCAGAAAGCTTCTCTCTAGTTATTATGTGAGGATATTTCCTGTTTCAGCATGGGCCCCTATGGGCTCACAAATATCACTTTCCAGAATCCACGAAAAGAGTGTTAGCAAACTGCTTCCTGAAGTCTAATTTATAAGTCCGTGAGATGAACTCACAGATCAGAAAGAAGTTTCTCAGAAGGCTTCTTTCACGTTTTGAATGGAAGAAATTTCCTTTATCAGCGTAGGCCTCAATGTGATCCAAGGAAGCCCTTCTCAGGTTCATCAAAGACAGTGTTAATGGACTTCTCCACGAAACTAAGTGTAACTCTGTGAGATGAATTCACACATCACCAAGAACTTTCGAAGAAAGCTTCTTTCTATTTTTCATCTGAGGATATTTCCATTGTCACCGTAAGCTTCATTGCGCTAAGAGGTATCCCATTGCAGATTTCCAGAAAACTTAGTTAGCAAACTGATCACTGAAGAGAAACGTGTAACTCTGTGAGTTGCATTCAGTCATGGCAATGCAGTTTCTCAGAAGGCTTCTTTCCAGTTTTGTGTCCGGAGCCATGAGGCCTGGAATTAGCCGACCTCTGTTGCTTGATCTCCGCAAAGCGGAGACAAGAGGGCACATTCCCAGGTTCTTTACTTACAAACCCTTCCCGCGCGCCGAAATCTTTTCCCACGCGTGCGTTAGTTTCTCCCGCACGCGCCGAAGTGTCTCCCACGCGCGCCAAATCTGTTCCCGCGTGCGCCAAACTTTCCCGTGCGCACCATCCTTTCCCGCTTGCACGCAAATATTTTCCCGCCCAGGAAGACGTGCAGCCCAGGGCGCAGGCGCGATCCCGCGCCTGGGAAAATTACAAACCCACGGCGCATGCGCGATTGTAATTTGAGAAGACCCGGCCCCCGTCACCGACCTGACACGACCTCTTCCCCTGCCAGCCTATATAAGGCTTGACCCTACACTCAATAAACGAGACTTGATCAGGCTGTTTGTCTTGTCTCCATTTCTTGTGTTTTCTTGTCTCCTCCATTCACACTCCCCCTTCCCGGGCCCGTTCGACTCTCCTACAGGTCGGGACACCTGGCGCCCGAACAGGGACCTGGACACGGGGGAAGAAAAAGTGAGGAAGAGGCAGAAAGTCGGCCGAAAGTGAAAGTGGAAAGAAATTCCTCCGGACGTCGTGGGAGCCTGCCGCGTTGGAACCAGAGGTGAGAACAGTGTCTGATTAGGGACAAGAATTAAGCCAGCATCAAATTTATGTAGGGCAATTAAAAGAGGCTTTAAAATCACGAGGAGTAAAGGTTAAAGGTATGATTTGTTTAAGTTTTTTTGATTTTGTAAAAAGAAACCTGCCCTTGGTTTCCACAAGAGGGGACCATTGACATAAAGAAGGTGGCGTCGAGTGGGAGACTGTTTTCAAGATTACTATAGCACTTTTGGACCAGAAAAGGATCCGGTGACAGCTTTTTCTTATGGGAATCTAATCAGAGATATAATAGATAAAGAAAAAGAAAAAAGTTCCTGAGGTAATGGCGGTGTTTACTCAGACTGAGGTAAATATTAAGAGGCAGCTCCCAGACCGACCTCGAAAAATCCATACCTAATAAAGAAATAGACCTTATATCGCTACAAAGCGACGAGGAAGAGGCTGGGTCCCCTTAATGACAAATATAGAAACATCAAATAAGGAAAAGTTCAAAAAATACCCCGTTTTACCTACAACTAATGAAAGCAAAAGTAAAATAACTTTAACCCTTCAGAAGTAAACTGGGATAATTTGGAGGAAGGGGCAGCAAAATATTATAATTCCGATTGTCCACAAACTCTTACTATCCCCCTCCCTATAATAAGGCTTCTGACCCGCAGTTATGGCAGTAATAGACCCAAAAGAGGAGCTTAGAGAGAAAAAATTGCACCGCTTGAAGAGCAAATAAAGCTCGAAGAACTACATCAGTCTTTAATCACTAGATTGCCAGAAATTAAGGACAGGAAGTGAGAGCGTTCAATACCATAAAGGAATAGAGAAACCCTCTCACCCTCAGAGACCCGGACAGCATGTCCCAAAAGGAAGGTTGCTGGTAGTAGGGATAGGGAGGATTCCTCTCCTCGAGATGGTTTTCCAGAGTAACGGAAACAACAGATGCGCAGGGTCGAGCCTGGACACACCACAATGGGTTTGGAATTTACTGTAATGAAAGAACTAAAAACTGCTGTCTCGCAATACGGAGCTACTGCCCCGTACACCCTGGCCATAGTCGAATCTGTGGCCGAAAATTGGCTCACTCCCATAGATTGGAATACCTTAGTTAGAGCAGTTCTTTCGGAGGCGACCATCTGATTTGGAAGTCAGAATTTTATGAAAATTGTAGAGATACGGCCAAGAGAAACCAACAAGCCAGAAATGGTTGAGATTTTGATATGCTAACTGGTTCGGGTAATTACACAGAAACCGATGCTCAGATGCCGTATGATCCTGGACTGTTTTCTCAAATCCAAGCAGCAGCTACCAAAGCCTGAAGAAAACTTCCTGTTAAGGGGGATCCAGGAGCCTCGCTCACGGGGGTCAAACAAGGACCTGATGAGCCTTTTGCAGACTTTGTACATAGACTTTTAACCACAGCCAGCAGAATATTTGGAAATGCCGAGACAGGGGTGGATTATGTAAAACAGCTAGCTTACGAAAACGCTAACCCCGGCTTGTCAGGCAGCAATCAGACCTTATAGAAAGAAACAGACTTAACAGGTTACATCCGCCTCTGTTCAGACATAGGGCCCTCATATCAACAGGGTTTGGCTATGGCTGCTGCCCTTTAGTGGACCAACCATAAAAAGGACTTCCTCGCTAGTAAAAATAAAAATAGCAAGGGGTGCTTCAAGTGCAGAAAAATGGGACACTTCCCTAGGGATTGTAAGGGAGAGCTAGCTAAGACCTTAGAGGCAAAAGCTCCAGGCCTCTGCCCTAGGTGTAAAAGAGGAAAACATTGGTGCAACGAATGTAAATCTAAAATTGACAATCAAGGAAATCTCCTAACACCTCAGCAGGGAAACGGATTGAGGGGCCGACCCCAGGCCCCGAAACAAGCTTATGGGGCGGTCAGTTTTGTACCAACCATCAACAATCCGTTTCACAGCTTAGTAGAGCAACCCCAGGAAGCGCAGGATTGGACCTCTGTTCCACCTCCCACACAGTATTAACCCCTGAAATGGGACCTCAGGCCCTAAGTACGGGCATATATGGGCCCCTACCCTCAAACTTGTTTGGATTATCCTGGGGAGAAGCAGCGTCACCATGAAAGGCCTACAGGTCTTTCCAGGAATAGTGGATAGTGATTATATAGGAGAAATCAAAATCATGGCCAAGGCTATTGACAACATCATTATCATTCCTCAAGGGGATAGAATAGCGCAGTTACTTCTGTTACCATTGCTGAAAACAGCTCGGTTTTTATATGTGGCAATAATAGGGCTTATACCTATTTACCTACTAACTGGACAGGATGCTGTGTCTTAGCCACACTTTTACCTGACATAGACATTATCCCTGGAGATGAACCTGTGTCTATCCCAGCTATAGATCACTTTTTAGGAAAGAAACAAAAGGGCAATACAATTTATCCCATTCCTTGCAGGATTAGGCATAACTACTGCCGTAGCAACTGGGGCTACAGGCCTAGGGGTTTCTGTTACTCAATACACCAAATTGTCTCGCCAACTGATCTCAGATATGCAGGCCATTTCGAGTACTATACAAGATTTACAAGATCAGGTAGATTCTCTGGCAGAAGTAGTGCTCCAAAATAGAAGAGGCCTAGATTTACTAACTGCAGAACAGGGAGGCATTTGCTTGGCTTTACAGGAGAAGTGCTGTTTCTATGCCAACAAATCCGGGATCGTCAGGGACAAAATCAGGCGTCTACAAGAAGACCTAGAAAAACGATGAAAAAGAAACAAGCGATAACCCATTTGGACTGGGTTCCATGGACTCCTTCCCTATCTTATGCCATTCCTGGGGCGCTGCTTTGCCTATTGCTCTTACTCTCTATAGGACCTTTGGTCTTCAATAAGCTCATGACATTCATTAAGCAACAGGTCGAGGCTATCCAAGCGAAGCCTATACAAGTCCATTATCATCACCTAGAACAAGAAGATCGCGGTGGTTCATACTCACACCCATTATGACCACCTTCCCTATGCGCTGAAACTGGACAGCCAATGACGGGTACGAGAGTATCATCTCTCACTAACCCTAAGACAGGAGGGCCGTCATAAGTTACTGCCTAATCCCATGAGGGGTACCAGTGATGAGATGCTTTACTCCAAAATGAGGACAGGCCGCAGTTCCCGAGGGACAATCTTCTAGCCATAATTATATATAAAAAGGGGGACCTGTCCGGAGCCATGAAGCCTGGAATTAGCCGACCTCTGTTGCTTGATCTCCACAACGCGGAGAGACAAGAGGGCACATTCCCGAGTTCTTTATTTACAAACCCTTCCCGCGCGCACCCAAAGCTTTTTCCCGTGCGCGCCTAAGTTTCTCCCGCGCGCGCCTAAGTTTCTCCCGCGTGCGCCAAAACAGTTCCCGTGCGGGCAAATATTTCCCGCGCACGCCCAAACTTTCCCGCGCGCGCCCAAACATTTTCCGGCCCAGGATGATATGCAGCCACAGGGCGCAGGCGCGATCCAGGTCCGGGAAAGGTAAAAACCCCACGGCGCACACGCGATAGTAATTTGAGAAGACCCAGCCCCCGTCACGGCATTGGCCCAACCTCTTCTCCTGCCAGCCTATATAAGGCATGACCCTACACTCAATAAATGAGACTTGATCAGGCTGTTTGTCTTGTCTCCATTTCTTGTATTTTCTTCTCTCCTCCATTCACACTCCCCCTTCCAGGGTCCGTTCGACTGTCCTGCAGGTCGGGACACTTTTGATCTGAGGATATTTCCTTTTTCACCATAGCCCTCAATGAGCTCCCAAATATACCTTTGCAGAATCCACGACAACAGTGTTAGCAAACTTCCAGGAAGGGAAGGGTGGAACTCGGTGTGGATGAAGCGGCACATCAGAAAGGAATCTCTCAGAATGCTTCTCTCTAGTTATTATGTGAGGATATTTCCTTTCACCATGGGCCACTATGGGCTCCCAAATATCACTTTACAGATTCCACGAAAAGAGTGTTAGCAAACTGCTTCCTGAAGTCTAAATTATAAGTCTGTGAGATGAACTCACAGATCAGACAGAAGTTTCTCAGAAAGCTTCTTTCACGTTTTGACTGGATGAAATTTCCCTATCAGCGTAGGCCTCAATACAATCCAAAGAAGCCATTCTCAGATTCCTCAAAGACAGTTGTTAATGGACTCCACGAAACATAAGTGTAACTCTGTGAGATGAATTCACACATCAACAAGAAGTTTTTCTAAGAAAGCTTCTTTCTAGTTTTCATTCTGTGGATATTTCCCTTTGTCACCGTAAGGTTCATTGCGCTATGAAGTTATCGAATTGCAGATTTTCCAGATAACTGTGTTAACAAACTGATCACTGAAGAGAAACGTTGTAACTATGTGAGTTGCATTCTCACAGGGCAATGCAGTTTCTCAGAAAGCTTCTCTTTATTTATTATGTGAGGATATTTTCATTTTTCCCACATAACCCCTCAATGAGCTCCTAAATATACCTTGGCAGAAACCCATGACAACAGTGTTAGCAAACTGTTCCCAGAAGGGAAGGATGAATTCTGTGTGATGAACCCACACATCCGAAAGGAAACTCTCAGAAAGCTTCTCTCTATTTATTATGTGAGGATATTTCCTTTTTCAGCATGGGCCCCTATGGGCTCCTAATATCTCTTTAGAGATTCCACGAAAAGAGTGATAGCAAACTGCTTCCTGAAATCTAAGTTATAAGTCTGTGAGATGAACTCACAAATCAGAAAGTAGTTTCTCAGAAAGCTTCTTTCACGTTTTGAACGGATGAAATTTCCATTATCAGCGTCGGCCTCAATGTGATCCACAGAGGCCGTTCTCAGATTCCTCAAAGACAATGTTAATGGACTGCTCCACGATACATAAGTGTAACTCCGTGAGATGTATTCACACATCACCAAGAAGTTTCTAAGACAGCTTCTTGCTAGTTTTCTTTTGTGGATATTTCCTTTGTCACCATAAGGATTATTGTGCTATGAAGTATCGAATTGCAGATTTCCAAGAAAACTGTGGTTAACAAACTGATCACTGAAGAGAAATGTGTAACTCTGGTGAGTTGCATTCACACATGGCAATGCAGTTTCTCAGAAAGCTTCTCTTTAGTTATTATGTGAGGATAATTCCTTTTCCCCATAACCCTCAAAGAGCTCCAAAAATATACCTTGGAGATTCCACGACAACAGTGTTAGCAAACTGTTCCCAGAAGGAAGGTTGGAACTCTGTGTGATGAAGCCACACATCCGAAAGGAATCTCTCAGAAAGCTTCTCTCTAGTTATTATGTGCGGATATTTCCTTTTTTATCCTGGGCCCCTATGGGCTCCCAAATATCACTTTACAGATTCCTCGAAAAGAGTGTTAGCAAACTGCTTCCTGAAATCTAAGTTATAAGTCTGGGAGATGAACTCACAGATCAGAAAGAAGTTTCTCAGAAGCTTCTTTCAGGGTTTTTGAAACGGATGAAATTTTCCATTATCAGCGTAGGCCTCAATGCGATCCAAAGAAGCCGTTCTCAGATTCCTCAAAGACATTGTTAATGGACTGCTCCACGAAACATAGTGTAACTCTGTGAGATGAATTCACACATCACAAAGAAGTTTCTAAGAAAGCTTCTTTCTAGTTTTCATCTGTGGATATTCCTTTGTCACCGTAAGGTTCATTGCGCTATGAAGTATCGAATTGCAGATTTCCAGAAAACTGTGTAACAAACTGATCACTGAAGAGAAACGTGTAAATCTGTGAGTTGCATTCACACAGGGCAATGCAGTTTCTCAGAAAGCTTTTCTTTATTTATTATGTGGAGAATATTTACTTTTTCCACATAACCCTCAATGAGCTCCTAAATATACCTTGGCAGAACCCACGACAACAGTGTTAGCAAACTGTTCCCAGAAGGGAAGGATGGAATTCTGTGTGATGAACCCACACATCCGAAAGGAAACTCTCAGAAAGCTTCTCTCTATTTATTATGTGAGGATATTTCCTTTTTCCGCATGGGCCCTATGGGCTCCTAAATATCTCTGTAGAGATTCCACGAAAACAGTGATAGCAAACTGTTCCTGAAATCTAAGTTATAAGTCTGGAGATGGACTCACAGATCAGAAAGAAGTTTCTCAGAAAGCTTCTTTCACGTTTTGAACGGATGAAATTTCCATTATCAGCGTAGGCCTCAATGCGATCCAAAGAAGCCGTTCTCAGATTCCTCAAAGACATTGTTAATGGACTTCTCCACGAAACATAAGTGTAACTCTGTGAGATGAATTCACACATCACAAAGAAGTTCTAAGGAAGGCTTCTTTCTAGTTTTCATCTGTGGATATTTCCTTTGTCACCGTAAGGTTCATTGCGCTATGAAGTATCGATTGCAGATTTCCAGAAAAACTGTGTTAACAAACTGATCACTGAAAGAGAAACGTGTAACTCTGTGAGTTGCATTCACACAGGGCAATGTAGTTTCTCAGAAAGCTTCTCTTCGTTATTATGTGAGGATATTTCCTTTTTCCCCATAACCTCAATGAGCTCCTAAATTACCTTGGCAGAACCCACGACAACAGTTGTTAGCAAACTGTTCCAGAAGGGAAGGTGGAATTCTGTGTGATGAACCCACACATCCGAAAGGAAACTCTCAGAAAGCTTCTCTCTAGTTATTATGTGAGCTATATTTCAATTTTCAGCATGGGCCCCTATGGGCTCCTAAATATCTCTGTAGAGATTCCACGAAAACAGTGATAGCAAACTGCTTCCTGAAATCTAAGTTATAAGTCTGTGAGAATGAACTCACATATCAGAAAGTAGTTTCTTCAGAAAGCTTCTTTCACGTTTTGAACGGATGAAATTTCCATTATCAGCGTCAGCCTCAATGCGATCCACAGAAGCCGTCGCAGATTCCTCAAAAAGACATTGTTGAGTGTAAACTGCATCACGATATCATAAGTGTAACTGCCGTGAGATGTAGTCACACATCACCCAGAAGTTTCTAAGACACTTCTTGCTAGTTTTCTTTGTGGATATTTCCTTTGTCACCATAAGGTTCCTTGTGCTATGAAGTATGAATTGCAGATTTCCAGAAACTGTGTTAACAATGATCACTGAAGAGAACGTGTAACTCTGTGAGTTGCATTCACACAGGGCAATGCAGTTTCTCAGAAAGCTTCTCTTTAGTTATTATGTGAGGATATTCCTTTTCCCCATAACCCTCAATGAGCTCCAAAATACCTTGGGAGATTCCACGACAACAGTGTTAGCAAACTGTTCCGAAGGGAAGGTTGGAACTCTGTGTGATGAAGCCACACATCCGAAAGGAATCTCTCAGAAACTTTTCTAGTTATTATGTGCGGATATTTCCTTTTTATCCTGGGCCCCTATGGGCTCCCAAATATCACTTTACAGATTCCACGAAAGAGTGTTAGCAAACTGCTTCCTGAATCTAAGTTATAAGTCTGTGAGATGAACTCACAGATCAGAAAGAAGTTTCTCAGAAAGCTTCTTTCACGTATTGAACGGATGAAATTTCCTTTATCAGCGTAGGCCTCAATGCGATCCAACGAAGCCGTTCTCAGGTTCCTCAAAGACAGTGTTAATGGACTGCTCCATGAAACATAAGTGTAACTCTGTGAGATGAATTCACACATCACCAAGAAGTTTCTAAGAAAGCTTCTTTTAGTTTTCATCTGTGGATATTTCCTT
>NC_044552.1:143174150-143209532 GCF_007565055.1 Rhinopithecus roxellana | reverse complement strand
ACTCAAAGATAAGAAGAAGTTTTCAGAAAGCTTCTTCATCGTTTGAACGGATGAAATTTCCTTTATCAGCTAGGCCTCAATGCGATCCAAAGAACGTTCTCAGATTCCTCAAAGACAGTGTTAATGGAGCTCACGAAACATAAGTGTAACTCTGTGAGATGAATTACAAACACCAAGAAGTTCTAAAGAGCTTCTTCTAGTTTTCATCTGGGATATTTCCTTTGTCACCGTAAGTCATGCGCTAGAAGTATCAGCAGATTTCAGAAAAATGTTACAACTGATCACTGAAGAGAAACTGTAACTCTGTGAGTTGCATTCACATGGCAATGCAGTTTTCTCAGAAAGCTTCTTCTTTAGTTATTGAGGATATTTCCATTTTTCACCATAGCCTCAATGAGCTCCCAAATATACCTTTGCAGAATCCACGACAACAGTGTAGCAACTGTTCCATAAGGGAAGGGTGGAACTCTGTGTGATGAAGTCACACATCAGAAAGAATCTTCAGAAAGCTTCTCTCTAGTTATATGTGAGGATATTTCCTTTTCATCAGGGCCCCATGGGCCCCAAATATCTTTCAGAAATCCACGAAAAGATGTTAGCAAACTGCTTCCTGAAGTCTAAGTTAATGTCTGTGACATGAACTCACAGATACAGAAAGAGTTTTTCAGAAGGCTTCTTTACGTTTGGAACGGAAAATTTCCTTTATCAGCGGCCCAATGCGATCCAGAGCCTTCTCAGATTCCTCAAGACATGTTAATGGACTGCTCCACGAAACATAAGTGTAACTCTGTGAGATGAATTCAAACATCACAAGAAGTTTCTAGAAAGCTTCTTTCTAGTTTTATCTGAGGATATTTCCTTTGTCACCATAAGCTTCATTGCGCTAAGAGGTATCCCATTGCAGATTTCAGAAAACCTAGTTAGCAAACTGATCACTGAAGAGAAACGTTTAACTCTGTGAGTTGCATTCACCATGGCAATGCAGTTTCTCAGAAGGCTTCTTTCCAGTTTATGTTGTCCGGAGCCGTGAGGTTGGAATTAGCCGACCTCTTGCTTGATCTCCGCAAAGGGGAGACAAGAGGGCACTTCCGGGTTCTTTATTTACAACCTTCCCGCGCGCGCCCAAAGCTTTTCCGCGCTGCCTAAGTTTCTCACGGCGCGCCTACTTTCTCCCTGCGGCCAAAAAATCCGCGGCGCCCACCGATTCCGGCGGCTCCAACCTTTCCCGCGCGACCTTTCGCGCGCAAAAATTTTCCCGCCCAGGAAGATATGCGCCCAGGGCGCAGGCGCGATCCCGCACCACGGGAAAAGTACAAACCCACGCGCTGTGCGTGATTTAATTTGAGAAGACCGGCCCCCGTCAACGCCCTGGCCCAACCTCTTCCCCTGCCAGCCTATATAAGGCATGACCTACACTCAATAAACGAGACTTGATCAGGCGTTTGTCTGTCTCCATTTCTTGTGTTTTCTTGTCTCCTCCATTCACCACTCCCCCTTCCAGGGCCCGTTCACTGCCTGCAGTCGGGACACGCGCCAACAGGGACCTGGACACGGGGGAAAAAGTGAGGAAGAAGGCAGTAAAGTCGGCCGAAAGTGAAAGTGGAAAGAAATCCTCCGGACGTCGTGGGAGCCTACCGCATTGGAACCCGAGGTGAGTACGTGTCGATTATGGGCCAGAATTAAGCCAGCATCAATTTATGTAGGGCAATAAAGAGGCTTTAAAAACACGAGGAGTAAAGATTAAAAGTAATGATTTGTTTAAGTTTTTGATTTTGTAAAAGAAACCGCCCTTGGTTTCCACAAGAGGGGACCATTGACATAAAGAGGTTGCGTAGAGTGGGAGACTGTTTTCAAGATTACTATAGTACTTTGGACCAGAAAAGGTTCGGTGACAGCTTTTTCTTATTGGAATCTAATCAGAGATATAATAGATAAAAGGAAAAAGAAAAAGATCCTGAGGTAATGGCGGGTGGTTACTCAGACTGAGGAAATATTAAGAGGCAGCTCCCAGACGACCTCGAAAAATCCATACCTAATAAAGAAATAGACCTATATCGCTACAAAGCGACGAGGAAGAGGCTGGGTCCCCTTAATGACAAATATAGAAACATCAATAAGGAAAAGTTCAAAAAATACCAGTTTTACACAACTAATGAAAGCAAAAGTAAAAATAACTTTAACCCTTCAGAAGTAAACTGGGATAATTTGGAGGAAGGGGCAGCAAAATATTATAATTCTGACTGGCCACAAACTCTTACTTATCCCCCTCCCTATAATAAGGCTTGCCCCCGCAGTTATGGCAGTAATAGACCAAAAAGAGGAGCTTAGAGAAAAAATTGCACCGCTTAGAGCAAATAAAGCTCGAAGAACTACTCAGTCTTTTATCACTAGATTGCAGAAATAAGGACAGGAAGTGAGAGCGTTCAATACCCTAAAGGAATAGAGAAACCCTCTCACCCTCAGAGACCCGGACAGCATGTCCCAAAAGGAAGGTCGCTTGGTAGTAGGATAGGGGAGAATGCCTCTCTTCGAGAAGTTTTTCCAGTAAAGAAACTACAGATGGCGCAGGTCGAGCCTGGAAACCACAATGGGTTTGAATTTACTGTAATAAAAGAACTAAAAACTGCTTGTCTCACAATACGGAGCTACTGCTCCGTACACCTGGCCATGTCGAATCTGGGCCGAAATTGGCTCACTCCCATAGATTGGAATACCTTAGTTAGAGCAGTTCTTTCTGGAGGCGACCATCTGATTTGGAAGTCAGAATTTTATGAAAATTGTAGAGATACGGCCAAGAGAATCCAACAAGCCAGAAATGGTTGGGATTTTGATATGCTAACTGGTTCGGGTAATTACACAGAAACCGATGCTCAGATGCCGTATGATCCTGGACTGTTTTCTCAAATCCAAGCAGCAGCTACCAAAGCCTGGAGAAAACTTCCTGTTAAGGGGGATACAAGAGCCTCGCTCAGGGGTTCAAACAAGGACCTGATGAGCCTTTTGCAGACTTTGTACATAGACTTTAACCACAGCCAGCAGAATATTTGGAATGCCGAGGCAGGGGTGGATTATGTAAAACAGCTAGCTTACGAAAACGCTAACCCGGCTTGTCAGGCAGCAATCAGACCTTATGAAAGAAAACAACTTAAACAGGTTACATCGCCTCTGTTCAGACATAGGGCCCTCATATCAACAGGGTTTGGCTATGGCTGCTGCCTTTAGTGGACAAACCAAAAAAGACTTCCTCGCTAGTAAAAAAAATAGCAAGAGGGTGCTTCAAGTGCGGAAAAATGGGACACTTCGCTAGGGATTGTAAGGGAGAGCTAGCTAAGACCTTAGAGGCAAAAGCTCCAGGCCTTGCCCTAGGTGTAAAAGAGGGAAAACATTGGTCAACGAATGTAAATCTAAAATTGACAATCAAGGAAATCCCCTAACACCTCAGCAGGAAACGCCTAAGTTTCTCCTGCGTGCGCCAAAACTGTTCCCGCGCGCAAACCTTTCCCGGCGCACCAACATTTCCCGCATGCGCGCAATCATTTTCCCGCCCAGGAAGATATGCAGCCCAGGGCACAGGCGCGATCCCGTGGCCGGAAAAGTACAAATCCACGGCGCATGCGCGATTTTAATTTGAGAAGACCCAGCCCCCGACACCGCCCTGGCCCAACGTCTTCCCCTGCCAGCCTATATAAGGCATGACCTGACACTCAATAAACGAGACTTGATCAGGCTGTGAGTCTCTCTCCATTTCTTGTGTTTTCTTGTCTCCTACATTCACACTCCCCGTCCAGGGCCCGTTCGACTGTCCTGCAGGTCGGGACAGTTTTGATCTGAGGATTTTCCTTTTTCACCATAGGCCTCAATGAGCTCCCAATATATCTCTGCAGAATCCACGACAACAGAGTTAGCAAACTTTTCCAAGAAGAGAGGGTGGAACTCAGTGTGATTAAGTCACACATCAGAAAGCAATCTCTCAGAAAGCTTCTTTCTAGTTATTATGTGAGGATATTTCCTTTTTCACCATGGAACCATATGGGCTCCCAAATATCACTTTCCAGAATCCACGAAAAGAGTGTTCACAAAGTGCTCCTGAAGTCTAAGTATACGTCTGTGAGATGAACTGACAGATCAGAAAGAAGTTTCTCAGAAAGATTCTTTCACGTTTTGAACAGATGAAATTTCCTTTATCAGCGTAGGCCTCAATGCGATCAAGAAGACTCTCATGTACCTCAAAGACAGCGTTAATGGACTGCTCCACGAAACATAAGTGTAACTCTGTGAGATGAATTCAGATATCGCAAGAATAAAGAAGAAAGCTTCTTTCTAGTTTTCATCTGAGGAATTTCCTTTGTCACCGTAAGTTTCATTGCGCTATGAAGTATCTAATTGCAGATTTCCAGAAAACTGTGTTAACAAACTGATCACTGAAGAGAAACTTGTAACTCTGTGAGTTGCATTCACACATGGCAATACAGTTTCTCAAAAAGCTTCCCTTTAGATTATGTGAGGATATTTCCTTTTTCACCACAGCCCTCAATGAGCTCCCAAATATACCTTTGCAGAATCCACGACAACAGTGTTAGCAAACTGTTCCAAGAAGTGAAGGGTGGAACTCTGTGGGATGAAGACACATCAGAAAGCAATCTCTCAGAAAGCTTCTCTCTAGTTCTTATGTGAGGATATTTCCTTTTTCACCATGGGCACCTATGGGCTCCCAAATATCACCTCCGGACGTCGTGGGAGCCTACCGCATTGGAACCCGAGGTGAGTATCAGTGTCTGATTATGGGGCCAGAATTAAGCCAGCATCAAATTTATGTAGGGCAATTAAAAGAGGCTTTAAAAACACGAGGAGTAAAGATTAAAAGTAATGATTTGTTTAAGTTTTTTGATTTTGTAAAAGAAACCTGCCCTTGGTTTCCACAAGAGGGGACCATTGACATAAAGAGGTTGCGTAGAGTGGGAGACTGTTTTCAAGATTACTATAGTACTTTTGGACCAGAAAAGGTTCCGGTGACAGCTTTTTCTTATTGGAATCTAATCAGAGATATAATAGATAAAAAGGAAAAAGAAAAAGATCCTGAGGTAATGGCGGTGGTTACTCAGACTGAGGAAATATTAAGAGGCAGCTCCCAGACTGACCTCGAAAAATCCATACCTAATAAAGAAATAGACCTTATATCGCTACAAAGCGACGAGGAAGAGGCTGGGCTCCCCTTAATGACAAATATAGAAACATCAAATAAGGAAAAGTTCAAAAAATACCCAGTTTTACCTACAACTAATGAAAGCAAAAGTAAAAATAACTTTAACCCTTCAGAAGTAAACTGGGATAATTTGGAGGAAGGGGCAGCAAAATATTATAATTCTGACTGGCCACAAACTCTTACTTATCCCCCTCCCTATAATAAGGCTTCTGCCCCCGCAGTTATGGCAGTAATAGACACAAAAGAGGAGCTTAGAGAAAAAATTGCACCGCTTGAAGAGCAAATAAAGCTCGAAGAACTACATCAGTCTTTTATCACTAGATTGCAGAAATTAAGGACAGGAAGTGAGAGCGTTCAATACCCTAAAGGAATAGAGAAACCCTCTCACCCTCAGAGACCCGGACAGCATGTCCCAAAAGGAAGGTCGCTTGGTAGTAGGGATAGGGAGGATGCCTCTCTTCGAGAAGTTTTTCCAGTAATGGAAACTACAGATGCGCAGGGTCGAGCCTGGAAAACCACAATGGGTTTGAATTTACTGTAATAAAAGAACTAAAAACTGCTGTCTCACAATACGGAGCTACTGCTCCGTACACCCTGGCCATAGTCGAATCTGTGGCCGAAAATTGGCTCACTCCCATAGATTGGAATACCTTAGTTAGAGCAGTTCTTTCTGGAGGCGACCATCTGATTTGGAAGTCAGAATTTTATGAAAATTGTAGAGATACGGCCAAGAGAATCCAACAAGCCAGAAATGGTTGGGATTTTGATATGCTAACTGGTTCGGGTAATTACACAGAAACCGATGCTCAGATGCCGTATGATCCTGGACTGTTTTCTCAAATCCAAGCAGCAGCTACCAAAGCCTGGAGAAAACTTCCTGTTAAGGGGGATACAAGAGCCTCGCTCACGGGGTTCAAACAAGGACCTGATGAGCCTTTTGCAGACTTTGTACATAGACTTTTAACCACAGCCAGCAGAATATTTGGAAATGCCGAGGCAGGGGTGGATTATGTAAAACAGCTAGCTTACGAAAACGCTAACCCGGCTTGTCAGGCAGCAATCAGACCTCATAGAAAGAAAACAGACTTAACAGGTTACATCCGCCTCTGTTCAGACATAGGGCCCTCATATCAACAGGGTTTGGCTATGGCTGCTGCCTTTAGTGGACAAACCATAAAAGACTTCCTCGCTAGTAAAAATAAAAATAGCAAGGGGTGCTTCAAGTGCGGAAAAATGGGACACTTGGCTAGGGATTGTAAGGGAGAGCTAGCTAAGACCTTAGAGGCAAAAGCTCCAGGCCTCTGCCCTAGGTGTAAAAGAGGAAAACATTGGTGCAACGAATGTAAATCTAAAATTGACAATCAAGGAAATCCCCTAACACCTCAGCACGGAAACGCCTAAGTTTCTCCTGCGTGCGCCAAAACTGTTCCCGCGCGCGCCAACCTTTCCCGCGCGCACCAACATTTCCCGCATGCGCGCAATCATTTTCCCGCCCAGGAAGATATGCAGCCCAGGGCACAGGCGCGATCCCGTGGCCGGGAAAAGTACAAATCCACGGCGCATGCGCGATTTTAATTTGAGAAGACCCAGCCCCCGACACCGCCCTGGCCCAACGTCTTCCCCTGCCAGCCTATATAAGGCATGACCTGACACTCAATAAACGAGACTTGATCAGGCTGTGAGTCCTCTCTCCATTTCTTGTGTTTTCTTGTCTCCTACATTCACACTCCCCCGTCCAGGGCCCGTTCGACTGTCCTGCAGGTCGGGACAGTTTTGATCTGAGGATATTTCCTTTTTCACCATAGGCCTCAATGAGCTCCCAAATATATCTCTGCAGAATCCACGACAACAGAGTTAGCAAACTTTTCCAAGAAGAGAAGGGTGGAACTCAGTGTGATTAAGTCACACATCAGAAAGCAATCTCTCAGAAAGCTTCTTTCTAGTTATTATGTGAGGATATTTCCTTTTTCACCATGGAACCATATGGGCTCCCAAATATCACTTTCCAGAATCCACGAAAAGAGTGTTCACAAAGTGCTTCCTGAAGTCTAAGTTATACGTCTGTGAGATGAACTGACAGATCAGAAAGAAGTTTCTCAGAAAGATTCTTTCACGTTTTGAACAGATGAAATTTCCTTTATCAGCGTAGGCCTCAATGCGATCAAAGGAAGCCCATCTCATGTACCTCAAAGACAGCGTTAATGGACTGCTCCACGAAACATAAGTGTAACTCTGTGAGATGAATTCAGATATCAGCAAGAATTTTCAAAGAAAGCTTCTTTCTAGTTTTCATCTGAGGATATTTCCTTTGTCACCGTAAGTTTCATTGCGCTATGAAGTATCTAATTGCAGATTTCCAGAAAACTGTGTTAACAAACTGATCACTGAAGAGAAACTTGTAACTCTGTGAGTTGCATTCACACATGGCAATACAGTTTCTCAAAAAGCTTCCCTTTAGTTATTATGTGAGGATATTTCCTTTTTCACCACAGCCCTCAATGAGCTCCCAAATATACCTTTGCAGAATCCACGACAACAGTGTTAGCAAACTGTTCCAAGAAGTGAAGGGTGGAACTCTGTGGGATGAAGTCACACATCAGAAAGCAATCTCTCAGAAAGCTTCTCTCTAGTTCTTATGTGAGGATATTTCCTTTTTCACCATGGGCACCTATGGGCTCCCAAATATCACTTTTCAGAATCCACGAAAAGAGTGTTCGCAAACTGCTTCCTGACGTCTAAGTTATACGTCTGTGAGATGAACTCACAGATCAGAAAGATGTTTCTCAGAAAGATTCTTTCACGTTTTCAACGAATGAAATTTCATTTATCAGCCTAGGCCTCAATGCGATCCAAGAAGCTCTTCTCAGGTTCCTCAAAGACACTGTTAATGGACTGCTCCACGAAACATAAGTGTAACTCTGTGAGATGAATTCACACATCACCAAGAAGTTTCTAACAAAGCTTCTTTCTAGTTTTCATCTGTGGATTTTTCCTTTGTCACCATAAGGTTCATTGCGCTATGAAGTATCTAATTGCAGATTTCCAGAAAACTGTGTTAACAAACAGATCACTGAAGAGAAACGTGTTACTCTGTGAGTTGCATTCACACATGGCAATGCAGTTTCTCAGAAGGCTTCTTTCCAGGTTTGATCTGAGGATATTTCCTTTTTCACCATAGCCCTCAATGAGCTCCGAAATATACCTTTGCAGGATCCACGACAACAGTGTTAGCAAAGTGTTCCAAGAAGGGAATGGTGGAACCCTGTGTGATGAAGTCACACATCAGAAAGCAATCTCTCAGAAAGCTTCTCTCTAGTTATTATGTGAGGATATTTCCCTTTTCACCATGGGCCCCTATCGGCTCCCAAATATCACTTTCCAGAATCCACGAAAAGAGTGTTCGCAAACTGCTTCCTGAAGTCTAAGTTATACGACTGTGTGATGAACTCACAGATCAGAAAGAAGTTTCTCAGAAAGCTTCTTTCACTATTTGAACGGAAGAAATTTCCTTTATCAGCGTAGGCCTCAATGCGTTCCAAGGAGGCCCTTCTCAGATTCCTCAAAGACAGTGTTAATGTACTGCTCCATGAAACATAAGTGTAACACTGTGAGATGAATTCACAAATCACCAAGAAGTATCTAAGAAAGCTTCTTCCTAGTTTTCATCTGAGGACATTTCCTTTGTCACCGTATGCTTCATTGCCCTAAGAGCTATCCCATTGAAGATTTCCAGAAAAGTTAGTTAGCAAACTGATCACTGAAGGGAAACGTGTACCTCTGTGAGTTGCATTCACACATGGCAATGCAGCTTCTCAGAAGGGTTCTTTCCTGTTTTGATCTGAGGATATTTCCTTTTTCACCATAGCCCTCAATGAGCTCCCCAATATACCTTTGCAGAATCCACGACAACAGTGTTAGCAAACTGTTCCAAGAAGGGAAGGGTGGAACTCTGTGTGATGAAGTCACACATCAGAAAGCAATCTTTCAGAAAGCTTCTCTCTAGTTATTATGTGAGGATATTTCCTTTTTCACCATCGGCCCCTATGGGCTCCCAAATATCACTTTCCAGATTCCACGAAACGAGTGTTAGCAAACTGCTTCCTGGAGTCTAAGTTACAAGTCTTTGAGATGAACTCACAAATTCGAAAGAAGTTTGTCAGAAAGCTTCCTTCTAGTTTTCATCTGAGGATATTTCCTTTGTCACCGTAAGCTTCATTGCACTAAGAGGTATCCCATTGGAGATTTCCAGAAAACTTAGTTAGCAAACTGATCACTGAAGAGAAACCTGTAACTCTGTGAGTTGCATTCATTCATGGCAATGCAGTTTCTCAGAAGGCTTCTTTCCATTTTTGATCTGAGGATATTTCCTTTATCACCATAGCCGTCAATGAGCTCCCAAATATACCTTTGCAGAATCCACGACAACAGTGTTAGCAAACTGTTCCAAGAAGGGAAAGGTGGAACTCTGTGTGATGAAGTCACACATCAGAACGCAATCTCTCAGAAAACTTCTCTCTAGTTATTATCTGAGGATATTTCCTTTTTCAACATTGGCTCCTAAGGGCTCCCAAATCTCACTTGGCAGCTTCCATGAAAAGAGTGTTAGCAAAATGCTTCCTGAGAACTAAGCTGTAACTCTGTGAGGGGATTTCACAGATCACAAAGAATTTTCTCAGAAAGCTTCTTTCACGTTTTCAACGGATGATATTTCCTTTATCAGCGTAGGCCTCAATGCGATCCAAAGAAGTCCTTCTCAGGTTCCTCAGAGACAGTGTTAATGGACTCCTGCTTGAAACCTAAGTGAAATTCTGTGAGATGAATTCACACATCAACAAGAAGTTTCTAAGAAAGCTTCTTTCTAGTTTTCATCTTAGGATATTTCCTTTGTCACCAGAGCTTCATTGAGTTCAGAAGTATCCCTTTGCAGATTTCCAGAAAACTGTATAAACAAACCGATCACTGAAGAGAAACGTGTAACTCTGTGAGTTGCATTCACACATCGAAACGCAGTTTCTCAGAAAGCTTCTTTCCAGGTTTGATCTGAGGATATTTCTTTTTTCACCATAGCCCTCAGTGACCTAATAAATATCACGTTGCAGAACAGAGGATAACAGTGTTAGCAAACTGTTCCAAGAAGGGAAGGGTGTAACTCTGTGTGATGAAGTCACACATCAGAAAGCAATCTCTCAGAAAGCTTCTCTCTAGTTATTATCTTAGGATATTTCCTTTTTCACCATTGGCCCTTATGGGCTCCCAAATCTCATTTGGCAGATTCCACGAAAAGAGTGTTATCAAACTGCTTCCTGAGAACTAAGCTGTAACTCTGTGAGAGGAATTCACAGATCACAAAGAAGTTTCTCAGAAAGCTTCTTTCACGTTTTGAACTGCTGATATTTACTTTATCAGCGTAGGTCTCAATGCGAACCAAAGAAGTCCTTCTCACGTTCCTCAAACACAGTGTTAATGGACTGCTGCACGAAACAGAGGGGTTATTCTGTGAGATGAATTCACACATCACCAAGAAGTTTCTAACAAAGCTTCTTTCTAGTTTTCATCTGAGGATATGTCCTTTGTCAACGTAAGCTTCATTGCGTTCAGAAGTATCCCATTGCAGATTTCCAGAAAACTGTGTTAACAAACTGAACACTGAAGAATAACGTGTAACTCTGTGAGTTGCATTCACATATGGCAATGCAGTTTCTCAAAAAGCTTCCCTTTAGTTATTATGTGAGGATATTTCCTTTTTCACCACAGCCCTCAATGAGCTCCCAAATATACCTTTGCAGAATCCACGACAACAGTGTTAGCAAACTGTTCCAAGAAGTGAAGGGTGGAACTCTGTGGGATGAAGTCACACATCAGAAAGCAATCTCTCAGAAAGCTTCTCTCTAGTTCTTATGTGAGGATATTTCCTTTTTCACCATGGGCACCTATGGGCTCCCAAATATCACTTTTCAGAATCCACGAAAAGAGTGTTCGCAAACTGCTTCCTGACGTCTAAGTTATACGTCTGTGAGATGAACTCACAGATCAGAAAGATGTTTCTCAGAAAGATTCTTTCACGTTTTCAACGAATGAAATTTCATTTATCAGCCTAGGCCTCAATGCGATCCAAGAAGCTCTTCTCAGGTTCCTCAAAGACACTGTTAATGGACTGCTCCACGAAACATAAGTGTAACTCTGTGAGATGAATTCACACATCACCAAGAAGTTTCTAACAAAGCTTCTTTCTAGTTTTCATCTGTGGATTTTTCCTTTGTCACCATAAGGTTCATTGCGCTATGAAGTATCTAATTGCAGATTTCCAGAAAACTGTGTTAACAAACAGATCACTGAAGAGAAACGTGTTACTCTGTGAGTTGCATTCACACATGGCAATGCAGTTTCTCAGAAGGCTTCTTTCCAGGTTTGATCTGAGGATATTTCCTTTTTCACCATAGCCCTCAATGAGCTCCGAAATATACCTTTGCAGGATCCACGACAACAGTGTTAGCAAAGTGTTCCAAGAAGGGAATGGTGGAACCCTGTGTGATGAAGTCACACATCAGAAAGCAATCTCTCAGAAAGCTTCTCTCTAGTTATTATGTGAGGATATTTCCCTTTTCACCATGGGCCCCTATCGGCTCCCAAATATCACTTTCCAGAATCCACGAAAAGAGTGTTCGCAAACTGCTTCCTGAAGTCTAAGTTATACGACTGTGTGATGAACTCACAGATCAGAAAGAAGTTTCTCAGAAAGCTTCTTTCACTATTTGAACGGAAGAAATTTCCTTTATCAGCGTAGGCCTCAATGCGTTCCAAGGAGGCCCTTCTCAGATTCCTCAAAGACAGTGTTAATGTACTGCTCCATGAAACATAAGTGTAACACTGTGAGATGAATTCACAAATCACCAAGAAGTATCTAAGAAAGCTTCTTCCTAGTTTTCATCTGAGGACATTTCCTTTGTCACCGTATGCTTCATTGCCCTAAGAGCTATCCCATTGAAGATTTCCAGAAAAGTTAGTTAGCAAACTGATCACTGAAGGGAAACGTGTACCTCTGTGAGTTGCATTCACACATGGCAATGCAGCTTCTCAGAAGGGTTCTTTCCTGTTTTGATCTGAGGATATTTCCTTTTTCACCATAGCCCTCAATGAGCTCCCCAATATACCTTTGCAGAATCCACGACAACAGTGTTAGCAAACTGTTCCAAGAAGGGAAGGGTGGAACTCTGTGTGATGAAGTCACACATCAGAAAGCAATCTTTCAGAAAGCTTCTCTCTAGTTATTATGTGAGGATATTTCCTTTTTCACCATCGGCCCCTATGGGCTCCCAAATATCACTTTCCAGATTCCACGAAACGAGTGTTAGCAAACTGCTTCCTGGAGTCTAAGTTACAAGTCTTTGAGATGAACTCACAAATTCGAAAGAAGTTTGTCAGAAAGCTTCCTTCTAGTTTTCATCTGAGGATATTTCCTTTGTCACCGTAAGCTTCATTGCACTAAGAGGTATCCCATTGGAGATTTCCAGAAAACTTAGTTAGCAAACTGATCACTGAAGAGAAACCTGTAACTCTGTGAGTTGCATTCATTCATGGCAATGCAGTTTCTCAGAAGGCTTCTTTCCATTTTTGATCTGAGGATATTTCCTTTATCACCATAGCCGTCAATGAGCTCCCAAATATACCTTTGCAGAATCCACGACAACAGTGTTAGCAAACTGTTCCAAGAAGGGAAAGGTGGAACTCTGTGTGATGAAGTCACACATCAGAACGCAATCTCTCAGAAAACTTCTCTCTAGTTATTATCTGAGGATATTTCCTTTTTCAACATTGGCTCCTAAGGGCTCCCAAATCTCACTTGGCAGCTTCCATGAAAAGAGTGTTAGCAAAATGCTTCCTGAGAACTAAGCTGTAACTCTGTGAGGGGATTTCACAGATCACAAAGAATTTTCTCAGAAAGCTTCTTTCACGTTTTCAACGGATGATATTTCCTTTATCAGCGTAGGCCTCAATGCGATCCAAAGAAGTCCTTCTCAGGTTCCTCAGAGACAGTGTTAATGGACTCCTGCTTGAAACCTAAGTGAAATTCTGTGAGATGAATTCACACATCAACAAGAAGTTTCTAAGAAAGCTTCTTTCTAGTTTTCATCTTAGGATATTTCCTTTGTCACCAGAGCTTCATTGAGTTCAGAAGTATCCCTTTGCAGATTTCCAGAAAACTGTATAAACAAACCGATCACTGAAGAGAAACGTGTAACTCTGTGAGTTGCATTCACACATCGAAACGCAGTTTCTCAGAAAGCTTCTTTCCAGGTTTGATCTGAGGATATTTCTTTTTTCACCATAGCCCTCAGTGACCTAATAAATATCACGTTGCAGAACAGAGGATAACAGTGTTAGCAAACTGTTCCAAGAAGGGAAGGGTGTAACTCTGTGTGATGAAGTCACACATCAGAAAGCAATCTCTCAGAAAGCTTCTCTCTAGTTATTATCTTAGGATATTTCCTTTTTCACCATTGGCCCTTATGGGCTCCCAAATCTCATTTGGCAGATTCCACGAAAAGAGTGTTATCAAACTGCTTCCTGAGAACTAAGCTGTAACTCTGTGAGAGGAATTCACAGATCACAAAGAAGTTTCTCAGAAAGCTTCTTTCACGTTTTGAACTGCTGATATTTACTTTATCAGCGTAGGTCTCAATGCGAACCAAAGAAGTCCTTCTCACGTTCCTCAAACACAGTGTTAATGGACTGCTGCACGAAACAGAGGGGTTATTCTGTGAGATGAATTCACACATCACCAAGAAGTTTCTAACAAAGCTTCTTTCTAGTTTTCATCTGAGGATATGTCCTTTGTCAACGTAAGCTTCATTGCGTTCAGAAGTATCCCATTGCAGATTTCCAGAAAACTGTGTTAACAAACTGAACACTGAAGAATAACGTGTAACTCTGTGAGTTGCATTCACATATGGCAATGCAGTTTCTCAAAAAGCTTCCCTTTAGTTATTATGTGAGGATATTTCCTTTTTCACCACAGCCCTCAATGAGCTCCCAAATATACCTTTGCAGAATCCACGACAACAGTGTTAGCAAACTGTTCCAAGAAGTGAAGGGTGGAACTCTGTGGGATGAAGTCACACATCAGAAAGCAATCTCTCAGAAAGCTTCTCTCTAGTTCTTATGTGAGGATATTTCCTTTTTCACCATGGGCACCTATGGGCTCCCAAATATCACTTTTCAGAATCCACGAAAAGAGTGTTCGCAAACTGCTTCCTGACGTCTAAGTTATACGTCTGTGAGATGAACTCACAGATCAGAAAGATGTTTCTCAGAAAGATTCTTTCACGTTTTCAACGAATGAAATTTCATTTATCAGCCTAGGCCTCAATGCGATCCAAGAAGCTCTTCTCAGGTTCCTCAAAGACACTGTTAATGGACTGCTCCACGAAACATAAGTGTAACTCTGTGAGATGAATTCACACATCACCAAGAAGTTTCTAACAAAGCTTCTTTCTAGTTTTCATCTGTGGATTTTTCCTTTGTCACCATAAGGTTCATTGCGCTATGAAGTATCTAATTGCAGATTTCCAGAAAACTGTGTTAACAAACAGATCACTGAAGAGAAACGTGTTACTCTGTGAGTTGCATTCACACATGGCAATGCAGTTTCTCAGAAGGCTTCTTTCCAGGTTTGATCTGAGGATATTTCCTTTTTCACCATAGCCCTCAATGAGCTCCGAAATATACCTTTGCAGGATCCACGACAACAGTGTTAGCAAAGTGTTCCAAGAAGGGAATGGTGGAACCCTGTGTGATGAAGTCACACATCAGAAAGCAATCTCTCAGAAAGCTTCTCTCTAGTTATTATGTGAGGATATTTCCCTTTTCACCATGGGCCCCTATCGGCTCCCAAATATCACTTTCCAGAATCCACGAAAAGAGTGTTCGCAAACTGCTTCCTGAAGTCTAAGTTATACGACTGTGTGATGAACTCACAGATCAGAAAGAAGTTTCTCAGAAAGCTTCTTTCACTATTTGAACGGAAGAAATTTCCTTTATCAGCGTAGGCCTCAATGCGTTCCAAGGAGGCCCTTCTCAGATTCCTCAAAGACAGTGTTAATGTACTGCTCCATGAAACATAAGTGTAACACTGTGAGATGAATTCACAAATCACCAAGAAGTATCTAAGAAAGCTTCTTCCTAGTTTTCATCTGAGGACATTTCCTTTGTCACCGTATGCTTCATTGCCCTAAGAGCTATCCCATTGAAGATTTCCAGAAAAGTTAGTTAGCAAACTGATCACTGAAGGGAAACGTGTACCTCTGTGAGTTGCATTCACACATGGCAATGCAGCTTCTCAGAAGGGTTCTTTCCTGTTTTGATCTGAGGATATTTCCTTTTTCACCATAGCCCTCAATGAGCTCCCCAATATACCTTTGCAGAATCCACGACAACAGTGTTAGCAAACTGTTCCAAGAAGGGAAGGGTGGAACTCTGTGTGATGAAGTCACACATCAGAAAGCAATCTTTCAGAAAGCTTCTCTCTAGTTATTATGTGAGGATATTTCCTTTTTCACCATCGGCCCCTATGGGCTCCCAAATATCACTTTCCAGATTCCACGAAACGAGTGTTAGCAAACTGCTTCCTGGAGTCTAAGTTACAAGTCTTTGAGATGAACTCACAAATTCGAAAGAAGTTTGTCAGAAAGCTTCCTTCTAGTTTTCATCTGAGGATATTTCCTTTGTCACCGTAAGCTTCATTGCACTAAGAGGTATCCCATTGGAGATTTCCAGAAAACTTAGTTAGCAAACTGATCACTGAAGAGAAACCTGTAACTCTGTGAGTTGCATTCATTCATGGCAATGCAGTTTCTCAGAAGGCTTCTTTCCATTTTTGATCTGAGGATATTTCCTTTATCACCATAGCCGTCAATGAGCTCCCAAATATACCTTTGCAGAATCCACGACAACAGTGTTAGCAAACTGTTCCAAGAAGGGAAAGGTGGAACTCTGTGTGATGAAGTCACACATCAGAACGCAATCTCTCAGAAAACTTCTCTCTAGTTATTATCTGAGGATATTTCCTTTTTCAACATTGGCTCCTAAGGGCTCCCAAATCTCACTTGGCAGCTTCCATGAAAAGAGTGTTAGCAAAATGCTTCCTGAGAACTAAGCTGTAACTCTGTGAGGGGATTTCACAGATCACAAAGAATTTTCTCAGAAAGCTTCTTTCACGTTTTCAACGGATGATATTTCCTTTATCAGCGTAGGCCTCAATGCGATCCAAAGAAGTCCTTCTCAGGTTCCTCAGAGACAGTGTTAATGGACTCCTGCTTGAAACCTAAGTGAAATTCTGTGAGATGAATTCACACATCAACAAGAAGTTTCTAAGAAAGCTTCTTTCTAGTTTTCATCTTAGGATATTTCCTTTGTCACCAGAGCTTCATTGAGTTCAGAAGTATCCCTTTGCAGATTTCCAGAAAACTGTATAAACAAACCGATCACTGAAGAGAAACGTGTAACTCTGTGAGTTGCATTCACACATCGAAACGCAGTTTCTCAGAAAGCTTCTTTCCAGGTTTGATCTGAGGATATTTCTTTTTTCACCATAGCCCTCAGTGACCTAATAAATATCACGTTGCAGAACAGAGGATAACAGTGTTAGCAAACTGTTCCAAGAAGGGAAGGGTGTAACTCTGTGTGATGAAGTCACACATCAGAAAGCAATCTCTCAGAAAGCTTCTCTCTAGTTATTATCTTAGGATATTTCCTTTTTCACCATTGGCCCTTATGGGCTCCCAAATCTCATTTGGCAGATTCCACGAAAAGAGTGTTATCAAACTGCTTCCTGAGAACTAAGCTGTAACTCTGTGAGAGGAATTCACAGATCACAAAGAAGTTTCTCAGAAAGCTTCTTTCACGTTTTGAACTGCTGATATTTACTTTATCAGCGTAGGTCTCAATGCGAACCAAAGAAGTCCTTCTCACGTTCCTCAAACACAGTGTTAATGGACTGCTGCACGAAACAGAGGGGTTATTCTGTGAGATGAATTCACACATCACCAAGAAGTTTCTAACAAAGCTTCTTTCTAGTTTTCATCTGAGGATATGTCCTTTGTCAACGTAAGCTTCATTGCGTTCAGAAGTATCCCATTGCAGATTTCCAGAAAACTGTGTTAACAAACTGAACACTGAAGAATAACGTGTAACTCTGTGAGTTGCATTCACATATGGCAATGCAGTTTCTCAAAAAGCTTCCCTTTAGTTATTATGTGAGGATATTTCCTTTTTCACCACAGCCCTCAATGAGCTCCCAAATATACCTTTGCAGAATCCACGACAACAGTGTTAGCAAACTGTTCCAAGAAGTGAAGGGTGGAACTCTGTGGGATGAAGTCACACATCAGAAAGCAATCTCTCAGAAAGCTTCTCTCTAGTTCTTATGTGAGGATATTTCCTTTTTCACCATGGGCACCTATGGGCTCCCAAATATCACTTTTCAGAATCCACGAAAAGAGTGTTCGCAAACTGCTTCCTGACGTCTAAGTTATACGTCTGTGAGATGAACTCACAGATCAGAAAGATGTTTCTCAGAAAGATTCTTTCACGTTTTCAACGAATGAAATTTCATTTATCAGCCTAGGCCTCAATGCGATCCAAGAAGCTCTTCTCAGGTTCCTCAAAGACACTGTTAATGGACTGCTCCACGAAACATAAGTGTAACTCTGTGAGATGAATTCACACATCACCAAGAAGTTTCTAACAAAGCTTCTTTCTAGTTTTCATCTGTGGATTTTTCCTTTGTCACCATAAGGTTCATTGCGCTATGAAGTATCTAATTGCAGATTTCCAGAAAACTGTGTTAACAAACAGATCACTGAAGAGAAACGTGTTACTCTGTGAGTTGCATTCACACATGGCAATGCAGTTTCTCAGAAGGCTTCTTTCCAGGTTTGATCTGAGGATATTTCCTTTTTCACCATAGCCCTCAATGAGCTCCGAAATATACCTTTGCAGGATCCACGACAACAGTGTTAGCAAAGTGTTCCAAGAAGGGAATGGTGGAACCCTGTGTGATGAAGTCACACATCAGAAAGCAATCTCTCAGAAAGCTTCTCTCTAGTTATTATGTGAGGATATTTCCCTTTTCACCATGGGCCCCTATCGGCTCCCAAATATCACTTTCCAGAATCCACGAAAAGAGTGTTCGCAAACTGCTTCCTGAAGTCTAAGTTATACGACTGTGTGATGAACTCACAGATCAGAAAGAAGTTTCTCAGAAAGCTTCTTTCACTATTTGAACGGAAGAAATTTCCTTTATCAGCGTAGGCCTCAATGCGTTCCAAGGAGGCCCTTCTCAGATTCCTCAAAGACAGTGTTAATGTACTGCTCCATGAAACATAAGTGTAACACTGTGAGATGAATTCACAAATCACCAAGAAGTATCTAAGAAAGCTTCTTCCTAGTTTTCATCTGAGGACATTTCCTTTGTCACCGTATGCTTCATTGCCCTAAGAGCTATCCCATTGAAGATTTCCAGAAAAGTTAGTTAGCAAACTGATCACTGAAGGGAAACGTGTACCTCTGTGAGTTGCATTCACACATGGCAATGCAGCTTCTCAGAAGGGTTCTTTCCTGTTTTGATCTGAGGATATTTCCTTTTTCACCATAGCCCTCAATGAGCTCCCCAATATACCTTTGCAGAATCCACGACAACAGTGTTAGCAAACTGTTCCAAGAAGGGAAGGGTGGAACTCTGTGTGATGAAGTCACACATCAGAAAGCAATCTTTCAGAAAGCTTCTCTCTAGTTATTATGTGAGGATATTTCCTTTTTCACCATCGGCCCCTATGGGCTCCCAAATATCACTTTCCAGATTCCACGAAACGAGTGTTAGCAAACTGCTTCCTGGAGTCTAAGTTACAAGTCTTTGAGATGAACTCACAAATTCGAAAGAAGTTTGTCAGAAAGCTTCCTTCTAGTTTTCATCTGAGGATATTTCCTTTGTCACCGTAAGCTTCATTGCACTAAGAGGTATCCCATTGGAGATTTCCAGAAAACTTAGTTAGCAAACTGATCACTGAAGAGAAACCTGTAACTCTGTGAGTTGCATTCATTCATGGCAATGCAGTTTCTCAGAAGGCTTCTTTCCATTTTTGATCTGAGGATATTTCCTTTATCACCATAGCCGTCAATGAGCTCCCAAATATACCTTTGCAGAATCCACGACAACAGTGTTAGCAAACTGTTCCAAGAAGGGAAAGGTGGAACTCTGTGTGATGAAGTCACACATCAGAACGCAATCTCTCAGAAAACTTCTCTCTAGTTATTATCTGAGGATATTTCCTTTTTCAACATTGGCTCCTAAGGGCTCCCAAATCTCACTTGGCAGCTTCCATGAAAAGAGTGTTAGCAAAATGCTTCCTGAGAACTAAGCTGTAACTCTGTGAGGGGATTTCACAGATCACAAAGAATTTTCTCAGAAAGCTTCTTTCACGTTTTCAACGGATGATATTTCCTTTATCAGCGTAGGCCTCAATGCGATCCAAAGAAGTCCTTCTCAGGTTCCTCAGAGACAGTGTTAATGGACTCCTGCTTGAAACCTAAGTGAAATTCTGTGAGATGAATTCACACATCAACAAGAAGTTTCTAAGAAAGCTTCTTTCTAGTTTTCATCTTAGGATATTTCCTTTGTCACCAGAGCTTCATTGAGTTCAGAAGTATCCCTTTGCAGATTTCCAGAAAACTGTATAAACAAACCGATCACTGAAGAGAAACGTGTAACTCTGTGAGTTGCATTCACACATCGAAACGCAGTTTCTCAGAAAGCTTCTTTCCAGGTTTGATCTGAGGATATTTCTTTTTTCACCATAGCCCTCAGTGACCTAATAAATATCACGTTGCAGAACAGAGGATAACAGTGTTAGCAAACTGTTCCAAGAAGGGAAGGGTGTAACTCTGTGTGATGAAGTCACACATCAGAAAGCAATCTCTCAGAAAGCTTCTCTCTAGTTATTATCTTAGGATATTTCCTTTTTCACCATTGGCCCTTATGGGCTCCCAAATCTCATTTGGCAGATTCCACGAAAAGAGTGTTATCAAACTGCTTCCTGAGAACTAAGCTGTAACTCTGTGAGAGGAATTCACAGATCACAAAGAAGTTTCTCAGAAAGCTTCTTTCACGTTTTGAACTGCTGATATTTACTTTATCAGCGTAGGTCTCAATGCGAACCAAAGAAGTCCTTCTCACGTTCCTCAAACACAGTGTTAATGGACTGCTGCACGAAACAGAGGGGTTATTCTGTGAGATGAATTCACACATCACCAAGAAGTTTCTAACAAAGCTTCTTTCTAGTTTTCATCTGAGGATATGTCCTTTGTCAACGTAAGCTTCATTGCGTTCAGAAGTATCCCATTGCAGATTTCCAGAAAACTGTGTTAACAAACTGAACACTGAAGAATAACGTGTAACTCTGTGAGTTGCATTCACATATGGCAATGCAGTTTCTCAAAAAGCTTCCCTTTAGTTATTATGTGAGGATATTTCCTTTTTCACCACAGCCCTCAATGAGCTCCCAAATATACCTTTGCAGAATCCACGACAACAGTGTTAGCAAACTGTTCCAAGAAGTGAAGGGTGGAACTCTGTGGGATGAAGTCACACATCAGAAAGCAATCTCTCAGAAAGCTTCTCTCTAGTTCTTATGTGAGGATATTTCCTTTTTCACCATGGGCACCTATGGGCTCCCAAATATCACTTTTCAGAATCCACGAAAAGAGTGTTCGCAAACTGCTTCCTGACGTCTAAGTTATACGTCTGTGAGATGAACTCACAGATCAGAAAGATGTTTCTCAGAAAGATTCTTTCACGTTTTCAACGAATGAAATTTCATTTATCAGCCTAGGCCTCAATGCGATCCAAGAAGCTCTTCTCAGGTTCCTCAAAGACACTGTTAATGGACTGCTCCACGAAACATAAGTGTAACTCTGTGAGATGAATTCACACATCACCAAGAAGTTTCTAACAAAGCTTCTTTCTAGTTTTCATCTGTGGATTTTTCCTTTGTCACCATAAGGTTCATTGCGCTATGAAGTATCTAATTGCAGATTTCCAGAAAACTGTGTTAACAAACAGATCACTGAAGAGAAACGTGTTACTCTGTGAGTTGCATTCACACATGGCAATGCAGTTTCTCAGAAGGCTTCTTTCCAGGTTTGATCTGAGGATATTTCCTTTTTCACCATAGCCCTCAATGAGCTCCGAAATATACCTTTGCAGGATCCACGACAACAGTGTTAGCAAAGTGTTCCAAGAAGGGAATGGTGGAACCCTGTGTGATGAAGTCACACATCAGAAAGCAATCTCTCAGAAAGCTTCTCTCTAGTTATTATGTGAGGATATTTCCCTTTTCACCATGGGCCCCTATCGGCTCCCAAATATCACTTTCCAGAATCCACGAAAAGAGTGTTCGCAAACTGCTTCCTGAAGTCTAAGTTATACGACTGTGTGATGAACTCACAGATCAGAAAGAAGTTTCTCAGAAAGCTTCTTTCACTATTTGAACGGAAGAAATTTCCTTTATCAGCGTAGGCCTCAATGCGTTCCAAGGAGGCCCTTCTCAGATTCCTCAAAGACAGTGTTAATGTACTGCTCCATGAAACATAAGTGTAACACTGTGAGATGAATTCACAAATCACCAAGAAGTATCTAAGAAAGCTTCTTCCTAGTTTTCATCTGAGGACATTTCCTTTGTCACCGTATGCTTCATTGCCCTAAGAGCTATCCCATTGAAGATTTCCAGAAAAGTTAGTTAGCAAACTGATCACTGAAGGGAAACGTGTACCTCTGTGAGTTGCATTCACACATGGCAATGCAGCTTCTCAGAAGGGTTCTTTCCTGTTTTGATCTGAGGATATTTCCTTTTTCACCATAGCCCTCAATGAGCTCCCCAATATACCTTTGCAGAATCCACGACAACAGTGTTAGCAAACTGTTCCAAGAAGGGAAGGGTGGAACTCTGTGTGATGAAGTCACACATCAGAAAGCAATCTTTCAGAAAGCTTCTCTCTAGTTATTATGTGAGGATATTTCCTTTTTCACCATCGGCCCCTATGGGCTCCCAAATATCACTTTCCAGATTCCACGAAACGAGTGTTAGCAAACTGCTTCCTGGAGTCTAAGTTACAAGTCTTTGAGATGAACTCACAAATTCGAAAGAAGTTTGTCAGAAAGCTTCCTTCTAGTTTTCATCTGAGGATATTTCCTTTGTCACCGTAAGCTTCATTGCACTAAGAGGTATCCCATTGGAGATTTCCAGAAAACTTAGTTAGCAAACTGATCACTGAAGAGAAACCTGTAACTCTGTGAGTTGCATTCATTCATGGCAATGCAGTTTCTCAGAAGGCTTCTTTCCATTTTTGATCTGAGGATATTTCCTTTATCACCATAGCCGTCAATGAGCTCCCAAATATACCTTTGCAGAATCCACGACAACAGTGTTAGCAAACTGTTCCAAGAAGGGAAAGGTGGAACTCTGTGTGATGAAGTCACACATCAGAACGCAATCTCTCAGAAAACTTCTCTCTAGTTATTATCTGAGGATATTTCCTTTTTCAACATTGGCTCCTAAGGGCTCCCAAATCTCACTTGGCAGCTTCCATGAAAAGAGTGTTAGCAAAATGCTTCCTGAGAACTAAGCTGTAACTCTGTGAGGGGATTTCACAGATCACAAAGAATTTTCTCAGAAAGCTTCTTTCACGTTTTCAACGGATGATATTTCCTTTATCAGCGTAGGCCTCAATGCGATCCAAAGAAGTCCTTCTCAGGTTCCTCAGAGACAGTGTTAATGGACTCCTGCTTGAAACCTAAGTGAAATTCTGTGAGATGAATTCACACATCAACAAGAAGTTTCTAAGAAAGCTTCTTTCTAGTTTTCATCTTAGGATATTTCCTTTGTCACCAGAGCTTCATTGAGTTCAGAAGTATCCCTTTGCAGATTTCCAGAAAACTGTATAAACAAACCGATCACTGAAGAGAAACGTGTAACTCTGTGAGTTGCATTCACACATCGAAACGCAGTTTCTCAGAAAGCTTCTTTCCAGGTTTGATCTGAGGATATTTCTTTTTTCACCATAGCCCTCAGTGACCTAATAAATATCACGTTGCAGAACAGAGGATAACAGTGTTAGCAAACTGTTCCAAGAAGGGAAGGGTGTAACTCTGTGTGATGAAGTCACACATCAGAAAGCAATCTCTCAGAAAGCTTCTCTCTAGTTATTATCTTAGGATATTTCCTTTTTCACCATTGGCCCTTATGGGCTCCCAAATCTCATTTGGCAGATTCCACGAAAAGAGTGTTATCAAACTGCTTCCTGAGAACTAAGCTGTAACTCTGTGAGAGGAATTCACAGATCACAAAGAAGTTTCTCAGAAAGCTTCTTTCACGTTTTGAACTGCTGATATTTACTTTATCAGCGTAGGTCTCAATGCGAACCAAAGAAGTCCTTCTCACGTTCCTCAAACACAGTGTTAATGGACTGCTGCACGAAACAGAGGGGTTATTCTGTGAGATGAATTCACACATCACCAAGAAGTTTCTAACAAAGCTTCTTTCTAGTTTTCATCTGAGGATATGTCCTTTGTCAACGTAAGCTTCATTGCGTTCAGAAGTATCCCATTGCAGATTTCCAGAAAACTGTGTTAACAAACTGAACACTGAAGAATAACGTGTAACTCTGTGAGTTGCATTCACATATGGCAATGCAGTTTCTCAAAAAGCTTCCCTTTAGTTATTATGTGAGGATATTTCCTTTTTCACCACAGCCCTCAATGAGCTCCCAAATATACCTTTGCAGAATCCACGACAACAGTGTTAGCAAACTGTTCCAAGAAGTGAAGGGTGGAACTCTGTGGGATGAAGTCACACATCAGAAAGCAATCTCTCAGAAAGCTTCTCTCTAGTTCTTATGTGAGGATATTTCCTTTTTCACCATGGGCACCTATGGGCTCCCAAATATCACTTTTCAGAATCCACGAAAAGAGTGTTCGCAAACTGCTTCCTGACGTCTAAGTTATACGTCTGTGAGATGAACTCACAGATCAGAAAGATGTTTCTCAGAAAGATTCTTTCACGTTTTCAACGAATGAAATTTCATTTATCAGCCTAGGCCTCAATGCGATCCAAGAAGCTCTTCTCAGGTTCCTCAAAGACACTGTTAATGGACTGCTCCACGAAACATAAGTGTAACTCTGTGAGATGAATTCACACATCACCAAGAAGTTTCTAACAAAGCTTCTTTCTAGTTTTCATCTGTGGATTTTTCCTTTGTCACCATAAGGTTCATTGCGCTATGAAGTATCTAATTGCAGATTTCCAGAAAACTGTGTTAACAAACAGATCACTGAAGAGAAACGTGTTACTCTGTGAGTTGCATTCACACATGGCAATGCAGTTTCTCAGAAGGCTTCTTTCCAGGTTTGATCTGAGGATATTTCCTTTTTCACCATAGCCCTCAATGAGCTCCGAAATATACCTTTGCAGGATCCACGACAACAGTGTTAGCAAAGTGTTCCAAGAAGGGAATGGTGGAACCCTGTGTGATGAAGTCACACATCAGAAAGCAATCTCTCAGAAAGCTTCTCTCTAGTTATTATGTGAGGATATTTCCCTTTTCACCATGGGCCCCTATCGGCTCCCAAATATCACTTTCCAGAATCCACGAAAAGAGTGTTCGCAAACTGCTTCCTGAAGTCTAAGTTATACGACTGTGTGATGAACTCACAGATCAGAAAGAAGTTTCTCAGAAAGCTTCTTTCACTATTTGAACGGAAGAAATTTCCTTTATCAGCGTAGGCCTCAATGCGTTCCAAGGAGGCCCTTCTCAGATTCCTCAAAGACAGTGTTAATGTACTGCTCCATGAAACATAAGTGTAACACTGTGAGATGAATTCACAAATCACCAAGAAGTATCTAAGAAAGCTTCTTCCTAGTTTTCATCTGAGGACATTTCCTTTGTCACCGTATGCTTCATTGCCCTAAGAGCTATCCCATTGAAGATTTCCAGAAAAGTTAGTTAGCAAACTGATCACTGAAGGGAAACGTGTACCTCTGTGAGTTGCATTCACACATGGCAATGCAGCTTCTCAGAAGGGTTCTTTCCTGTTTTGATCTGAGGATATTTCCTTTTTCACCATAGCCCTCAATGAGCTCCCCAATATACCTTTGCAGAATCCACGACAACAGTGTTAGCAAACTGTTCCAAGAAGGGAAGGGTGGAACTCTGTGTGATGAAGTCACACATCAGAAAGCAATCTTTCAGAAAGCTTCTCTCTAGTTATTATGTGAGGATATTTCCTTTTTCACCATCGGCCCCTATGGGCTCCCAAATATCACTTTCCAGATTCCACGAAACGAGTGTTAGCAAACTGCTTCCTGGAGTCTAAGTTACAAGTCTTTGAGATGAACTCACAAATTCGAAAGAAGTTTGTCAGAAAGCTTCCTTCTAGTTTTCATCTGAGGATATTTCCTTTGTCACCGTAAGCTTCATTGCACTAAGAGGTATCCCATTGGAGATTTCCAGAAAACTTAGTTAGCAAACTGATCACTGAAGAGAAACCTGTAACTCTGTGAGTTGCATTCATTCATGGCAATGCAGTTTCTCAGAAGGCTTCTTTCCATTTTTGATCTGAGGATATTTCCTTTATCACCATAGCCGTCAATGAGCTCCCAAATATACCTTTGCAGAATCCACGACAACAGTGTTAGCAAACTGTTCCAAGAAGGGAAAGGTGGAACTCTGTGTGATGAAGTCACACATCAGAACGCAATCTCTCAGAAAACTTCTCTCTAGTTATTATCTGAGGATATTTCCTTTTTCAACATTGGCTCCTAAGGGCTCCCAAATCTCACTTGGCAGCTTCCATGAAAAGAGTGTTAGCAAAATGCTTCCTGAGAACTAAGCTGTAACTCTGTGAGGGGATTTCACAGATCACAAAGAATTTTCTCAGAAAGCTTCTTTCACGTTTTCAACGGATGATATTTCCTTTATCAGCGTAGGCCTCAATGCGATCCAAAGAAGTCCTTCTCAGGTTCCTCAGAGACAGTGTTAATGGACTCCTGCTTGAAACCTAAGTGAAATTCTGTGAGATGAATTCACACATCAACAAGAAGTTTCTAAGAAAGCTTCTTTCTAGTTTTCATCTTAGGATATTTCCTTTGTCACCAGAGCTTCATTGAGTTCAGAAGTATCCCTTTGCAGATTTCCAGAAAACTGTATAAACAAACCGATCACTGAAGAGAAACGTGTAACTCTGTGAGTTGCATTCACACATCGAAGGGCAGTTTCTCAGAAAGCTTCTTTCCAGGTAAGATCTGAGGATATTTCTTTTTTCACCATAGCCCTCAGTGACCTAATAAATATCACGTTGCAGAACAGAGGATAACAGTGTTAGCAAACTGTTCCAAGAAGGGAAGGGTGTAACTCTGTGTGATGAAGTCACACATCAGAAAGCAATCTCTCAGAAAGCTTCTCTCTAGTTATTATCTTAGGATATTTCCTTTTTCACCATTGGCACCTATGGGCTCCCAAATCTCACTTTGGCAGATTCCACGAAAAGAGTGTTATCAAACTGCTTCCTGAGAACTAAGCTGTATCTCTGTGAGAGGAATTCACAGATCACAAAGAAGTTTCTCAGAAAGCTTCTTTCACGTTTTCAACGGATGATATTTCCTTTATCAGCGTAGGCCTCAATGCGATCCAAGAAGCTCTTCTCAGGTTCCTCAAAGACACTGTTAATGGACTGCTCCACGAAACATAAGTGTAACTCTGTGAGATGAATTCACACATCACCAAGAAGTTTCTAACAAAGCTTCTTTCTAGTTTTCATCTGTGGATTTTTCCTTTGTCACCATAAGGTTCATTGCGCTATGAAGTATCTAATTGCAGATTTCCAGAAAACTGTGTTAACAAACAGATCACTGAAGAGAAACGTGTTACTCTGTGAGTTGCATTCACACATGGCAATGCAGTTTCTCAGAAGGCTTCTTTCCAGGTTTGATCTGAGGATATTTCCTTTTTCACCATAGCCCTCAATGAGCTCCGAAATATACCTTTGCAGGATCCACGACAACAGTGTTAGCAAAGTGTTCCAAGAAGGGAATGGTGGAACCCTGTGTGATGAAGTCACACATCAGAAAGCAATCTCTCAGAAAGCTTCTCTCTAGTTATTATGTGAGGATATTTCCCTTTTCACCATGGGCCCCTATCGGCTCCCAAATATCACTTTCCAGAATCCACGAAAAGAGTGTTCGCAAACTGCTTCCTGAAGTCTAAGTTATACGACTGTGTGATGAACTCACAGATCAGAAAGAAGTTTCTCAGAAAGCTTCTTTCACTATTTGAACGGAAGAAATTTCCTTTATCAGCGTAGGCCTCAATGCGTTCCAAGGAGGCCCTTCTCAGATTCCTCAAAGACAGTGTTAATGTACTGCTCCATGAAACATAAGTGTAACACTGTGAGATGAATTCACAAATCACCAAGAAGTATCTAAGAAAGCTTCTTCCTAGTTTTCATCTGAGGACATTTCCTTTGTCACCGTATGCTTCATTGCCCTAAGAGCTATCCCATTGAAGATTTCCAGAAAAGTTAGTTAGCAAACTGATCACTGAAGGGAAACGTGTACCTCTGTGAGTTGCATTCACACATGGCAATGCAGCTTCTCAGAAGGGTTCTTTCCTGTTTTGATCTGAGGATATTTCCTTTTTCACCATAGCCCTCAATGAGCTCCCCAATATACCTTTGCAGAATCCACGACAACAGTGTTAGCAAACTGTTCCAAGAAGGGAAGGGTGGAACTCTGTGTGATGAAGTCACACATCAGAAAGCAATCTTTCAGAAAGCTTCTCTCTAGTTATTATGTGAGGATATTTCCTTTTTCACCATCGGCCCCTATGGGCTCCCAAATATCACTTTCCAGATTCCACGAAACGAGTGTTAGCAAACTGCTTCCTGGAGTCTAAGTTACAAGTCTTTGAGATGAACTCACAAATTCGAAAGAAGTTTGTCAGAAAGCTTCCTTCTAGTTTTCATCTGAGGATATTTCCTTTGTCACCGTAAGCTTCATTGCACTAAGAGGTATCCCATTGGAGATTTCCAGAAAACTTAGTTAGCAAACTGATCACTGAAGAGAAACCTGTAACTCTGTGAGTTGCATTCATTCATGGCAATGCAGTTTCTCAGAAGGCTTCTTTCCATTTTTGATCTGAGGATATTTCCTTTATCACCATAGCCGTCAATGAGCTCCCAAATATACCTTTGCAGAATCCACGACAACAGTGTTAGCAAACTGTTCCAAGAAGGGAAAGGTGGAACTCTGTGTGATGAAGTCACACATCAGAACGCAATCTCTCAGAAAACTTCTCTCTAGTTATTATCTGAGGATATTTCCTTTTTCAACATTGGCTCCTAAGGGCTCCCAAATCTCACTTGGCAGCTTCCATGAAAAGAGTGTTAGCAAAATGCTTCCTGAGAACTAAGCTGTAACTCTGTGAGGGGATTTCACAGATCACAAAGAATTTTCTCAGAAAGCTTCTTTCACGTTTTCAACGGATGATATTTCCTTTATCAGCGTAGGCCTCAATGCGATCCAAAGAAGTCCTTCTCAGGTTCCTCAGAGACAGTGTTAATGGACTCCTGCTTGAAACCTAAGTGAAATTCTGTGAGATGAATTCACACATCAACAAGAAGTTTCTAAGAAAGCTTCTTTCTAGTTTTCATCTTAGGATATTTCCTTTGTCACCAGAGCTTCATTGAGTTCAGAAGTATCCCTTTGCAGATTTCCAGAAAACTGTATAAACAAACCGATCACTGAAGAGAAACGTGTAACTCTGTGAGTTGCATTCACACATCGAAACGCAGTTTCTCAGAAAGCTTCTTTCCAGGTAAGATCTGAGGATATTTCTTTTTTCACCATAGCCCTCAGTGACCTAATAAATATCACGTTGCAGAACAGAGGATAACAGTGTTAGCAAACTGTTCCAAGAAGGGAAGGGTGTAACTCTGTGTGATGAAGTCACACATCAGAAAGCAATCTCTCAGAAAGCTTCTCTCTAGTTATTATCTTAGGATATTTCCTTTTTCACCATTGGCCCTTATGGGCTCCCAAATCTCATTTGGCAGATTCCACGAAAAGAGTGTTATCAAACTGCTTCCTGAGAACTAAGCTGTATCTCTGTGAGAGGAATTCACAGATCACAAAGAAGTTTCTCAGAAAGCTTCTTTCACGTTTTGAACTGCTGATATTTACTTTATCAGCGTAGGTCTCAATGCGAACCAAAGAAGTCCTTCTCACGTTCCTCAAACACAGTGTTAATGGACTGCTGCACGAAACAGAGGGGTTATTCTGTGAGATGAATTCACACATCACCAAGAAGTTTCTAACAAAGCTTCTTTCTAGTTTTCATCTGAGGATATGTCCTTTGTCAACGTAAGCTTCATTGCGTTCAGAAGTATCCCATTGCAGATTTCCAGAAAACTGTGTTAACAAACTGAACACTGAAGAATAACGTGTAACTCTGTGAGTTGCATTCACATATGGCAATGCAGTTTCTCAAAAAGCTTCCCTTTAGTTATTATGTGAGGATATTTCCTTTTTCACCACAGCCCTCAATGAGCTCCCAAATATACCTTTGCAGAATCCACGACAACAGTGTTAGCAAACTGTTCCAAGAAGTGAAGGGTGGAACTCTGTGGGATGAAGTCACACATCAGAAAGCAATCTCTCAGAAAGCTTCTCTCTAGTTCTTATGTGAGGATATTTCCTTTTTCACCATGGGCACCTATGGGCTCCCAAATATCACTTTTCAGAATCCACGAAAAGAGTGTTCGCAAACTGCTTCCTGACGTCTAAGTTATACGTCTGTGAGATGAACTCACAGATCAGAAAGATGTTTCTCAGAAAGATTCTTTCACGTTTTCAACGAATGAAATTTCATTTATCAGCCTAGGCCTCAATGCGATCCAAGAAGCTCTTCTCAGGTTCCTCAAAGACACTGTTAATGGACTGCTCCACGAAACATAAGTGTAACTCTGTGAGATGAATTCACACATCACCAAGAAGTTTCTAACAAAGCTTCTTTCTAGTTTTCATCTGTGGATTTTTCCTTTGTCACCATAAGGTTCATTGCGCTATGAAGTATCTAATTGCAGATTTCCAGAAAACTGTGTTAACAAACAGATCACTGAAGAGAAACGTGTTACTCTGTGAGTTGCATTCACACATGGCAATGCAGTTTCTCAGAAGGCTTCTTTCCAGGTTTGATCTGAGGATATTTCCTTTTTCACCATAGCCCTCAATGAGCTCCGAAATATACCTTTGCAGGATCCACGACAACAGTGTTAGCAAAGTGTTCCAAGAAGGGAATGGTGGAACCCTGTGTGATGAAGTCACACATCAGAAAGCAATCTCTCAGAAAGCTTCTCTCTAGTTATTATGTGAGGATATTTCCCTTTTCACCATGGGCCCCTATCGGCTCCCAAATATCACTTTCCAGAATCCACGAAAAGAGTGTTCGCAAACTGCTTCCTGAAGTCTAAGTTATACGACTGTGTGATGAACTCACAGATCAGAAAGAAGTTTCTCAGAAAGCTTCTTTCACTATTTGAACGGAAGAAATTTCCTTTATCAGCGTAGGCCTCAATGCGTTCCAAGGAGGCCCTTCTCAGATTCCTCAAAGACAGTGTTAATGTACTGCTCCATGAAACATAAGTGTAACACTGTGAGATGAATTCACAAATCACCAAGAAGTATCTAAGAAAGCTTCTTCCTAGTTTTCATCTGAGGACATTTCCTTTGTCACCGTATGCTTCATTGCCCTAAGAGCTATCCCATTGAAGATTTCCAGAAAAGTTAGTTAGCAAACTGATCACTGAAGGGAAACGTGTACCTCTGTGAGTTGCATTCACACATGGCAATGCAGCTTCTCAGAAGGGTTCTTTCCTGTTTTGATCTGAGGATATTTCCTTTTTCACCATAGCCCTCAATGAGCTCCCCAATATACCTTTGCAGAATCCACGACAACAGTGTTAGCAAACTGTTCCAAGAAGGGAAGGGTGGAACTCTGTGTGATGAAGTCACACATCAGAAAGCAATCTTTCAGAAAGCTTCTCTCTAGTTATTATGTGAGGATATTTCCTTTTTCACCATCGGCCCCTATGGGCTCCCAAATATCACTTTCCAGATTCCACGAAACGAGTGTTAGCAAACTGCTTCCTGGAGTCTAAGTTACAAGTCTTTGAGATGAACTCACAAATTCGAAAGAAGTTTGTCAGAAAGCTTCCTTCTAGTTTTCATCTGAGGATATTTCCTTTGTCACCGTAAGCTTCATTGCACTAAGAGGTATCCCATTGGAGATTTCCAGAAAACTTAGTTAGCAAACTGATCACTGAAGAGAAACCTGTAACTCTGTGAGTTGCATTCATTCATGGCAATGCAGTTTCTCAGAAGGCTTCTTTCCATTTTTGATCTGAGGATATTTCCTTTATCACCATAGCCGTCAATGAGCTCCCAAATATACCTTTGCAGAATCCACGACAACAGTGTTAGCAAACTGTTCCAAGAAGGGAAAGGTGGAACTCTGTGTGATGAAGTCACACATCAGAACGCAATCTCTCAGAAAACTTCTCTCTAGTTATTATCTGAGGATATTTCCTTTTCAACATTGGCTCCTAAGGGCTCCCAAATCTCACTTGGCAGCTTCCATGAAAAGAGTGTTAGCAAAATGCTTCCTGAGAACTAAGCTGTAACTCTGTGAGGGGATTTCACAGATCACAAAGAATTTTCTCAGAAAGCTTCTTTCACGTTTTCAACGGATGATATTTCCTTTATCAGCGTAGGCCTCAATGCGATCCAAAGAAGTCCTTCTCAGGTTCCTCAGAGACAGTGTTAATGGACTCCTGCTTGAAACCTAAGTGAAATTCTGTGAGATGAATTCACACATCAACAAGAAGTTTCTAAGAAAGCTTCTTTCTAGTTTTCATCTTAGGATATTTCCTTTGTCACCAGAGCTTCATTGAGTTCAGAAGTATCCCTTTGCAGATTTCCAGAAAACTGTATAAACAAACCGATCACTGAAGAGAAACGTGTAACTCTGTGAGTTGCATTCACACATCGAAACGCAGTTTCTCAGAAAGCTTCTTTCCAGGTTTGATCTGAGGATATTTCTTTTTTCACCATAGCCCTCAGTGACCTAATAAATATCACGTTGCAGAACAGAGGATAACAGTGTTAGCAAACTGTTCCAAGAAGGGAAGGGTGTAACTCTGTGTGATGAAGTCACACATCAGAAAGCAATCTCTCAGAAAGCTTCTCTCTAGTTATTATCTTAGGATATTTCCTTTTTCACCATTGGCCCTTATGGGCTCCCAAATCTCATTTGGCAGATTCCACGAAAAGAGTGTTATCAAACTGCTTCCTGAGAACTAAGCTGTAACTCTGTGAGAGGAATTCACAGATCACAAAGAAGTTTCTCAGAAAGCTTCTTTCACGTTTTGAACTGCTGATATTTACTTTATCAGCGTAGGTCTCAATGCGAACCAAGAAGTCCTTCTCACGTTCCTCAAACACAGTGTTAATGGACTGCTGCAACGAAACAGAGGGGTTATTCTGTGAGATGAATTCACACATCACCAAGAAGTTTCTAACAAAGCTTCTTTCTAGTTTTCATCTGAGGATATGTCCTTTGTCAACGTAAGCTTCATTGCGTTCAGAAGTATCCCATTGCAGATTTCCAGAAAAACTGTGTTAACAAACTGAACACTGAAGAATAACGTGTAACTCTGTGAGTTGCATTCACATATGGCAATGCAGTTTCTCAAAAAGCTTCCCTTTAGTTATTATGTGAGGATATTTCCTTTTTCACCACAGCCACTCAATGAGCTCCCAAATATACCTTTGCAGAATCCACGACAACAGGGTTAGTAAACTGTTCCAGAAGTGAAGGGTGGAACTCTGTGGGATGAAGTCCCACATCAGAAAGCAATCTCTCAGAAAGCTTCTCTCTAGTTCTTATGTGAGGATATTTCCTTTTTCACCATCGGCCCCTATGGGCTCCCAAAATACACTTTCCAGATTCCACGAAACGAGTGTTAGCAAACTGCTCCTGGAGTCTAAGTTACAAGTCTTGAGATGAACTCACAAATTCGAAGACAGAGTTTGTCAGAAAGCTTCCTTCTAGTTTTCATCTGAGGATATTTCCTTTGTCACCGTAAGCTTCATTGCACTAAGAGGTATCCCATTGGAGATTCCAGAAAACTTAGTTAGCAACTGATCACTGAAGAGAAACCTGTAACTCTGTGAGTTGCATTCATTCATGCAATGCAGTTCTCAGAAGGCTTCTTTCCATTTTTGATCTGAGGATATTTCCTTTATCACATAGCCGCAATGAGCTCCCAAATATACCTTTGCAGAATCCACGACAACAGTGTAGCAAACTGTTCCAAGAAGGGAAAGGTGGAACTCTGTGTGATGTGAAGTCACACATCCAGAACGCAATCTCTCAGAAAACTTCTCTCTAGTTATTATCTGAGGATATTTCCTTTTTCAACATGGCTCTAAGGGCCTCCCAAATCTCACTTGGCAGCTTCATGAAAGAGTGTTAGCAAATGCTTCCTGAGAACTAAGCTGTAACTCTGTGAGGGGATTTCACAGATCACAAAGAATTTTCTCAGAAAGCTTCTTTCACGTTTTCAACGGATGATATTTCCTTTATCAGCGTAGGCCTCAATGCGACCAAAGAAGTCCTTCTCCGGTTCCTCAGAGGACAGTGTTAATGGACTCCTGCTTGAAACCTAAGTGAAATTCTGTGAGATGAATTCACACATCAACAAGAAGTTTCTAAGAAAGCTTCTTTCTAGTTTTCATCTTAGGATATTCCTTTGTCACCAGAGCTTCCTTGAGTTCAGAAGTATCCCTTTGCAGATTCCAGAAAACTGTATAAACAAAACGATCCTGAGAGAAACGTGTAACTCTGTGAGTTGCATTCACACATCGAAACGCAGTTCTCAGAAAGCTTCTTTCCAGGTAAGATCTGAGGATATTCTTTTTCACCATAGCCCTCAGTGACCTAATAATATCACGTTGCAGAACAGAGGTAACAGTGTTAGCAAACTGTTCCAAGAAGGGAAGGGTGTAACTCTGTGTGATGAAGTCACACATCGAAAGCAATCTCCAGAAAGCTTCTCTCTAGTTATTATCTTAGGATATTCCTTTTTCACCATTGGGCCCTTATGGCTCCCAAATCTCATTTGGCAGATTCCACGAAAGAGTGTTATCAAACTGCTTCCTGAGAACTAAGCTGTATCTCTGTGAGAGGAATTCACAGATCACAGAAGTTTCAGAAAGCTTCTTTCACGTTTTGAACTGCTGATATTTACTTTATCAGCGTAGGTCTCAAATGCGACCAAAGAAGTTCTCACTTCCTCAAACACAGTGTTAATGGCTGCTGCACGAAACAGAGGGGTTTTCGTGAGATGAATTCACACATCACCAAGAAGTTTCTAACAAGCTTCTTTCTAGTTTCATCTGAGGATATCCTTTGTCAACGTAAGCTTCATTGCGTTCAGAAGTATCCCATTGCAGATTTCCAGAAAACTGTGTTAACAAACTGAACACGAAGAATAACGTGTAACTCTGTGAGTTGCATTCACATATGGCAATGCAGTTTCTCAAAAGCTTCCTTTAGTTATTATGTGAGGATATTTCCTTTTTCACCACAGCCCTCAATGAGCTCCCAAATATACCTTTGCAGAATCCACGACAACAGTGTTAGCAAACTGTTCCAAGAAGTGAAGGGTGGAACTCTGTGGATGAAGTCACACATCAGAAAGCAATCTCTCAGAAAGCTTCTCTCGTTCTTGTGAGGATATTTCCTTTTCACCATGGCACCTATGGGCTCCCAATATCACTTTCAGAATCCACGAAAAGAGTGTTCGCAAACTGCTTCCTGACGTCTAAGTTATACGTCTGTGAGATGAACTCACAGATCAGAAAGATGTTTCTCAGAAATTCTTTCCGTTTTCAACGATGAAATTTCATTATCATCAGCCTAGGCCTCAATGCGATCCAAGAAGCTCTTCTCAGTTTCCTCAAAGACACTGTTAATGGACTGCTCCACGAACATAAGTGTAACTCTGTGAGATGATT
>NC_044552.1:143119373-143174050 GCF_007565055.1 Rhinopithecus roxellana | reverse complement strand
GTTCATTGTGCTATGAAGTATCTAATTGCAGATTTCCAAAAAACTGTGTTAACAAACTGATCACTGAAGAGAACGTGTAACTCTGTGAGTTGCATTCACACATGGCAATGCGTTCTCTCAGAAAGCTTCTCTTTAGTTATTATGTGAGGTTATTTCGTTTTTCACCATGGGCCCCTATGAGCTCCCAAATATCACATTCCAGAATCCACAAAAGAGTGTTTAGCAAACTGCTTCCTGAAGTCTAATTTAAGACCTTGAGATGAACTCACAGATCATATAGAAGTTTCTCAGAAAGCTTCTTTCACGTTTTGAACGGAAGAAATTTCCTTTATCAGCGTAGGCCTCAATGCGATCCAAGGAAGCCCTCTCAGGTTCCTCAAAGACAGTGTTAATGGACTGCTTCATAACGAAGTGTAACTCTGTGAGATGAATTCACACATCACCAAGAAATTTCTAAGAAAGCTTCCTTCTAGTTTTCCATCTGGGATATTTCCCTTTGTCACCGTAAGCTACATGGCGCTAAAGGGTATCCACTGCAGATTTCCAGAAAAGCTTAGTGTTTGCTAACTGATCATGAGATGAAGAAACGTGTAACTCTGTGAGTTGCATTTCACACGTCGAAATGCAGTTTCTCAAAAGGCTACTTTCCAGTTTTGATCTGAGGATATTCCTTTTCACCATAGCCCTCAATTAGCTCCCAAATATAACTTTGCAGAATCCATGACAACAGTGTTAGCAAACTGTTCCAAGAAGGGAAGGTGGAACTCTGTGTGATGAAGTCACACATCAGAAAGCAATCTCTCAGAAAGCTTCTCTCTAGGTATTATGTGAGAAATTATTTCCTTTTTCACCATGGGCAACATGGGCTCCCAATATCCCTTTCCAGTATCCATGAAAAGAGTGCTCGCAAAATGCTTCCTGAAGTCTAACTTATATGTCTGTGAGATGAAGTCACAGATCAGAAAGAAGTTTCTCATAAAAGCTCTTTCACGTTTTGAACAGATGAAATTTCCTTTAGCAGCTAGGCCTCAATGCGATCCAAGAAGCCCTTCTCAGGTTCCTCAAAGACAGTGTTAATGGACTGCTCCACGAAAGATAAGTGAAACTCTGTGTGATGATTCACCCATCAGAAAGCAATGTCTCAGAAAGCTTCTTCTAGTTATTATGTTAGGATATCACCCTTTTTTCATCAAGGGCGCCTATGGGCTTCCCAAATAGTCACTTTCCAGATTCCACAGAAAAGAGTGTTAGCAAACTGCTTGCTGAAGTCTAACTTATAGTCTGTGAGATGAACTCACAGATCAGAAAGAAGTTTCTCAGAAAGGCTTCTTTCACGTTTTGAACAGAAGAAATTTCCTTATCAGCGTAGGCCTCAATGCGATCCAAGGAAGCCCTTCTCAGGTTCCTCAAAGACAGTGTTAATGGACTGCTCCACGAAGATAAGTGAAACTCTGTGAGATGAATTCACACATCACCAAGAAGTTTCTAAGAAAGCTTCTTCCTGTTTTCATCTGAGGATATTTCTTTATCGGCGGTAAGCTCTCATTGCGCTAAGAGGTATCCCATTGCAGATTTCCAGAATACTTTGTTAGCAAACTGATAACTGAAGAGAAACGTGTAACTCTCGTAGTTGCATTCACTCATGGCAATGCAGTTTCTCAGAATTCTTCTTTCCAGTTTTGATCTGAGGATATTTCCTTTTCACCGCAGACCTCAATGACCTCCAAATATACCTTTGCAGAATCCACGACAACAGTGTTAGCAAACTGTTCCAAGAAGGGAAGGGTGGAACTCTGTGTCATGAAGTCACACATCAAAAGCAATCTCTCAGAAAGATTCTCTCTAGTTATTATGTGAACATATTTCCTTTTTCACCATAGCCCTCAATGAGCTCCCAAATATACCTTTGCAGAATCCACAACAACAGTGTTAGCAAACTGTTTCAAGTAAGGAGGGGTGGAACTCTATGTGATGAAGCTACAGCTCAGAAAGCAAACTCTCAGAAAGCTTCTCTCTCGTTATTATGTGAGGATATTTCCTTTTTCATGATGGGCACCTACGGGCTCTGTAATATCACTTTCCAGATTCCAAAAAAATAGTGTTAGCAAACTGCTTCTTGAAGTCTAATTTTTAAGTCTGTGAGATGAACTCATAGATCAGAAAGAAGTTTCTCAAAAAGCGTCTTTCACGTTTGGAATGGAAGAAATTTCCTTTATCAGCGTAGGCCTCAATGTGATCCAAGGAAGCCCTTCTCAGGTTCCTCAAAGACAGTGTTAATGGACTGCTCCACGAAACATAAGTGTAACTCTGTGACATGAATTCACACATTACCAAGAATTTTCTATAAAGCTTCTTTCTAGTTTTCATCTGATAATTTTTCCTTTATCACCGTAAGGTTCATTGGGCTATGAAGTATCTAAATGCAGATTTCCAGAAAACTGTGTTCACAAACTGATGGCCTATGAGAAACGTGTTACTCTGTGAGTTGCATTCACACATGGCAATGCAGTTTCTCAGAAAGCTTCTCTTTAGTTTTTATGTGAGGATATTTGCTTTTTCAACATAGCCCTCAATGAGTTCCTAAATATACCTTTGCAGAATCCACGAAAACAGTGTTAGCAAACTGTTCCAAGAAGGGAAGAGTGGAACTCTGTGTGATGAAGTCACACATCAGAAAGCAATCTTTCAGAAAGCTTCACTCTAGTTATTATGTGAGGATATTTCCTTTTTCACCATGGGCCCCTATGGGCTCCCAAATATCACTTTCCAGATTCCACGAAAAGAGTGTTAGCAAACTGCTTCCTGGAGTCTAAGTTACAAGTCTTTGACATGAACTCACAGATCAGAAAGAAGTTTCTCAGATAGCTTCTTTCACTTTTTTAACGGAAGAAATTTCCTTTATCAGCGTAGGCCTCAATGCGTTGCAAGGAGGCCCATCTCAGGTTCCTCAAAGACAGTGTTAATGGACTGCTCCAAAAACATAAGTGTAACTCTGTGAGATGAATTCACAAGAAGTTTCTAAGAAAGCTACTTCCTAGTTTTTATCTGAGGACATTTCCTTTGTCACCATAAGCTTCATTGCACTAAGAGCTATCCCATTGCATTTTTCCAGAAAACTTAGTGAGCAAACTGATCACTGACGAGAAACGTGTAACTCTGTGAGTTGCATTCACACATGGCAATGCAGTTTCTCAGAAGGCTTCTTTCCAGTTTTGATCTGAGGATATTTCCTTTTTCACCATAGCCCTCAATGAGCTCCCAAATATACCTTTACAGAATCACGACAACAGTGTAAGCAAACTGTTCAAAGAAGGGAAGGGTGGCACTCTGTGTGATGAAGTCACACATCAGAGAGCAATCTCTCAAAAAAATTCTCTCTAGTTATTATGTGAGGATATTTCCTTTTTCACCATGGGCCACTACGGGCTCCCAAATATCACTTTCCAGAATCCACGAAAAGAGTGTACGCAAACTGCTTCATGAAGTCTAAGTTATAAGTCTGTGAGATGAACTCACAGATCAGAAAGAAGTTTCTCAGAAAGCTTCTTTCACATTTTGAACGGATGAAATTTCCTTTGTCAGCGTAGGCCTCAATGCGATCCAAGGAAGACCTTCTCAGTTTCCTCAAAGAGAGTGTTAATGGACTGCTCCACGAAACATAAGTGTAACTCATTGAGATGAATTCACACATCACCAAGAAGTTTCTAAGAAAGCTTCTTTCTAGTTTTCATCTGAGGATATTTCCTTTGTCACCGTAAGCTTAAGTGCGCTAAGAGGTATCCCATTGCAGATTTCCAGAAATCTGTGTTATGAAACTGAGCAGTGAAGAGAAACGTGTAATTCTGTGGGTTGTATTCACACATCGAAATGCAGTTTCCCAGAAGACTTCTTTCCAGTTTTGATCTGAGGACATTTCCTTTTTCACCATTTCTGTCAGTGAGTTCCCAAATATCACTTTGCAGAACTCAAGATAACAGAGTTAGCAAATTGTTCCAAGAAGGCAAGAGTGAAACTCTGTGTGATGAAGTCACACATCAGAAAGTCATCTCTCAGTAAGCTTCTCTCTAGTTATTATCTGAGGATATTTCCTTTTTCACTATGGGCCCCTAAGGGCTCCCAAATCTCACTTGGCAGATTCCACGAAAAGAGTGTTACCAAATTGCTTCCTGAGAACTAAGCTGTAACTCTGTGAGAACAATTCACAGATCACAAACAAGTTTCTCAGAAAGCTTCTTTCACGTTTGAACTGATGATATTTCCTTTATCAGCGTAGGCCCCAATGCGATCCAAGAAGTCCTTCTCAGGGTCCTCAAAGACAGTGTTAAAGGACTGCTGCATGAAACATAAATGTAATTCTGTGAGATGAATTCACACGTCACCAAGAAGTTTCTAACAGAACTTCTTTCTAGTTTTCATCTGAGGATATTTCCTTTGTCACTGTAAGCTTCATTGTGTTCAGAAGAATCCCATTGAAGATTTCCAGAAAAATATTTTAGCAAATTGAACACTGAAGAGAATCGTGTAACTCTGTGAGCTGCATTCACACATCGAAATGCAGTTTCTCAGAAGGCTTTTTCCAGGTTTGATCTGAGGATATTTCCTTTTATACCAAAGCCCTCAGTGTGTTCCCAAATATCACTTTGAAGAACGCAAAATAAAAGAGTTAGCAATCTCTTCCAAGAAGGGAAGGGTGGAACTGTGTGTGATGAAGTCACACATCAGAAGGCAATCTCTCAGAAAGCTTCTCTCTAGTTATTATCTGAGGATATTTCCTTTTTCAACATTGGGCCCTAAGGGCTCCCAAATCTCACTTGGCAGATTCCACGAAAAGAGTGTTAGCAAAATGCTTCCTGATGTCTAAGTTATAAGTCTGTGAGATGAACTCACAGATCAGAAAGAAGTTTCTCAAAAAGCTTCTTTCACGTATTGAACGGATGAAATTTCCTTTATCTGCGTAGGCTTCAATGCAATCCAAAGAAGCCGTTCTCAGATTCCTCAAAGACAGTGTTAACAGACTGCTCCACGAAACATAAGTGTAACTCTGTGAGATGAATTCACACATCACCCAGAAGTTTCTACGAAAGCTTCTTTCTAGTTTTCATCTGTGGATATTTCCTTTTTCACTGTAAGGTTAATTGCGCTTTGAAGTATCTAATTGCAGATTTCCAGAAATCTGTGTTAACAAACTGATCACCAAAGAGAAACGTGTAACTCTATGAGTTGCATTCACACATGGCAATGCAGTTTCTCAGAAAGCTTCTCTTTAGTTATTATGTGAGGATATTTCCTTTTTCACCATAGCCCTCAATGAGTTCCCAAATATACCTTTGCAGAATCCACGACAACAGTGTTAGCAAACTGTTCCAAGAAGGGAAGGGTGGAACGCTGTGTGACGAAGCCACACATCAGAAAGGAATCTCTCAGAAAGCTTCTCTCCAGTTATTATGTGAGGATATTTCCTTTTTCAACATGGGCCCCTATGCGCTCCCAAATATCACTTTACAGATTCCACGAAAAGAGTGTTAGCAAACTGCTTCCTGAAGTCTAAGTTATAAGTCTGTGAGATGAACTCACAGATCAGAAAGAAGTTTCTCAGAAAGCTTCTTTCAAGTTTTGAACGGATGGAATTTCCTTTATCAGCGTAGGCCTCAATGCGATCCAAAGAAGCCGTTCTCAGATTCCTCAAAGACAGTGTTAATGGACTGCTCCACGAAACATAAGTGTAACTCTGTGAGATGAATTCACACATCACCAAGAAGTTTCTACGAAAGCTTCTTTCTAGTTTTCATCTGTGGATATTTCCTTTGTCACCATAAAGTTCATTGCGCTATGAAGTATCGAATTGCAGATTTCCAGAAAAATGTGTTAGCCAACTGATCACTGAGGAGAATCGTGTAATTCTGTGAGTTGCATTCACACATGTCAATGCAGTTTCTCAGAAAGCTTCTCTTTAGTTATTATGTGAGGATATTTCCTTTTTCACCATAGCCCTCAATGAGCTCCCAAATATACCTGTGCAGAATCCACGACAACAGTGTTAGCAAACTGTTCCAAGAAGGGAAGGGTGGAACTCTGTGTTATGAAGCCACACATCAGAAAGGAATCTCTCAGAAAGCTTCTTTCTAGTTATTATGTGAGGATATTTCCTTTTTCACCATGGGCCCCTTTGGGCTCCCAAATATCACTTTACAAATTCCAAGAAAAGAGTGTTAGAAAACTGTTTCCTGAAGTCTAAGTTTTAAGTCTGTGAGATGACCTCACAGGTCAGAAAGAAGTTTCTCAGAAACTTCCTTCACGTTTTGAATGGATGAAATTTCTTTATCAGCGTAGGACTCAATGCGATCCAAAGAATCCGTTCTCAGATTCCTCAAAGACAGTGTTAATAGACTGCTCCAAGAAACATAAGTGTAACTCTGTGAGATGAATTCACACATCACCAAGAAGTTTCGAAGACAGCTTCTTTCTAGTTTTCATCTGTGGATATTTCCTTTGTCACCATGAGTTTCATTGCGCTATGAAGTATCTAATTGCAGATTTCCAGAAAACTGTGATAACAAACTGATCACTGAGGATAATCGTGTAACTCTGTGAGTTGCATTCACACATGGCAATGCAGTTTTTCAGAAAGCTTCTCTTTAATTATTATGTGAGGATGTTTCCTTTTTCACCATAGCCCTCAATGAGCTCCCAAATATACCTTTGCAGAATCCACGACAACAGTGTTAGCAAACTGTTCCAAAAAGGAAAGGGTGGAACTCTGTGTTTTGAAGCCGCACATCAGAAAGGAATCTCTCACAAAGCTTCTCTCTAGTTACTATGTGAGGATATTTCCTTTTTCACCATGGTCCCCTATGTGCTCCCAAATATCACTTTACAGATTCCACGAAAAGGGTGTTAGCAAACTGCTTCCTGAAGCCTAAGTTATAAGTCTGTGAGATGAACTCAGAGGTCAGAAAGACGTTTCTCAGAAAGATTCTTTCACGTTTTGAACGGATGAAATTTCCTTTATCAGCGTAGGCCTCAATGCGATGCAAAGAAGCCGTACTCAGATTCCTCAAGGAAAGTGTTAATGGACTGCTCCAAGAAACCTAAGTGTAACTCTTTGAGATGAATTCACACATCACCAAGAAGTTTCTAAGAAAGCTTCTTTTTAGTTTTCATCTGTGGATATTTCCTTTGTCACCGTAAGGTTCATTGCGCTATGAAGTATCTAATTGCAGATTTAAAGAAAACTGTGTTAACAAACTGATCACTGAAGAGAAACGTTTAACTCTGTGAGTTGCATTCACACATGGCAATGCAGTTTCTAAGATAGCTTCTCTTTAGTTATTATGTGAGGATATTTCCTTTTTCACCTTAGCTCTCAATGAGCTCCCAAATAAACTTTGCAGAATCCACGACAACAGTGTTAGCAAACTGTTCCAAGAAGGGAATGGTGGAACTCTGTGTGATGAAGCCGACCATCAGAACGGAATCTCACAGAAAGCTTCTCTCTAGTTATTATGTCAGGATATTTCCTTTTTCACCATGGGCCCCTATGGGCTCCCAAATATCACTTTACAGATTAAACGAAAAGAGTGTTAGCAAACTGCTTCCTGAAGTCTAAGTTATAAGTCTGTGAGATGAACTCACAGATCAGAAAGAAGTTTCTCAAAAAGCTTCTTTCACGTATTGAACGGATGAAATTTCCTTTATCAGCGTAGGCCTCAATGCAATCCAAAGAAGCCGTTCTCAGATTCCTCAAAGAGAGTGTTAACGGACTGCTCCACGAAACATAAGTGTAACTCTGTGAGATGAATTCACACATCACCCAGAAGTTTCTACGAAAGCTTCTTTCTAGTTTTCATCTGTGGATATTTCCTTTTTCACAGTAAGGTTCATTGCGCTATGAAGTATCTAATTGCAGATTTCCAGAAATCTGTGTTAACAAACTGATCACCAAAGAGAAACGTGTAACTCTGTGAGTTGCATTCACACATAGCAATGCAGTTTCTCAGAAAGCTTCTCTTTAGTTATTATGTGAGGATATCTCCTTTTTCACCATAGCCCTCAATGAGCTCCCAAATATACCTTTGCAGAATCCACGACAACAGTGTTAGCAAACTGTTCCAAGAAGGGAAGGATGGAACTCTGTGTGATGAAGCCGAACATCAGAAAGAAATCTCTCAGAAAGCTTCTTTCTAGTTATCATGTGAGGATATTTCCTTTTTCACCATGGACCCCTATGCGCTCCCAAATATCACTTTACAGTTTCCACGAAAAGAGTATTAGGAAACTGATTCCTGATGTCTAAGTTATAAGTCTGTGAAATGAACTCACAGGTCAGAAAGAAGTTTCTCAGAAAGCTTCATTCCCATTTTTAATGGATGAAATTTCCTGTATCATCGTAGGCCTCAATGGGATTCAAAGAAGCCCTTCTCAGATTCCTCAAAGACAGTCTTAATGGACTGCTCCACGAAACATAAGTGTAACTCTCTGAGATGAATTCACACATCACCAAGAAGTTTCTAAGAAAGCTCTTTCTAGTTTTCATCTGTGTATATTTCCTTTGTCACCGTAAGGTTCATTGCGCTATGAAGTATCTAATTGCAGATTTCCAGAAAACTGTGTTAACAAACCGATCACTGAAGAGAAACCTGTAACTCTGTGAGTTGCATTCACATATGGCAATGCAGTTTCTCAGAAAGCTTCTCTTTAGTTATTATGTGAGGATATTTCCTTTTTCACCATAGCTCTCATTGAGCTCCGTATATACCTTTGCAGAAACCACGACAACAGTGTTAGCAAACTGTTCCAAGAAGGCAAGGGTGGAACTCTGTGTGATGAAGCCGCACATCAGAAAGGAATCTCTCTGAATGCTTCTCTCTAGGTATTATGTGGGGATATTTCCCTTTTCACCATGGGTCCCTATGGGCTCCCAAATATCACTTTACAGATTCCACAAAAAGAGTGTTAGCAAACTGCTTCCTGAAGTCTAAGTTATAAGTCTGTGAGATGAACTCACAGATCAAAAAGAAATTTCTCAGAAAGATTCTTTCACGTTTTGAACGGATGAAATTTCCTTTATCAGCGTAGGCCTCAAAGCGATCCAAAGAAGCCGTTCTCAGATTCCTCAAAGACAGTGTTATTGGACTGCTCCACGAAACATAAGTGTAACTCTGTGACATGAATTCACACATCACCAAGAAGTTTCTAGGAAAGCTTCTTTCTAGTTTTCATCTGTGGATATTACCTTTGTCACCGTAAGGTTCATTGCGCTATGAAGTATCTAATTGCAGATTTCCAGAAAACTGTGTTAACAAACTGATCACTGAAGAGAAACGTGTAACTCTGTCAGTTGCATTCACACATGGCAGTGCAGTTTCTCAGAAAGCTTCTCTTTAGTTATTATGTGAGGATATTTCCTTTTTCACCATAGCCCTCAATGAGCTCCCAAATATACCTTTGCAGAATCCACGAAAACAGTGTTAGCAAACTGTTCCAAGAAGGGAAGGGTGGAACTTTGTGTGATGAAGCCGCACATCAGAAAGGAATCTCTCAGAATGCTTCTCTTTAGTTATTATGTGAGGATATTTCCTTTTTCAATATGGGCCCCGATGGTCTCCCAAATATCACCCACAGATTCCACAAAAAGAGTGTTAGCAAACTGCTTCCTGAAGTCTAAGTTATAAGCTTGTGAGATGAGCACACACATCAGAAAGAAGTTTCTCAGAAAGCTTCATTCACGTTTTGAACGATGAAATTTCCCTTATCAGCGTAGGCCTCAATGCGATCCAAAGAAGCCGTTCTCAGATTCCTCAAAGACAGTGTTAATGGACTACACGAAACATAAGTTTAACTCCGCGAGATGAATTCACACATCACCAAGAAATTTCTAAGAAAGCTTCTTTCTAGTTTTCATCTGTGGATATTTCCTTTGTCACCGTAAGGTTCATTGCGCTATGAAGCATCTAATTGCAGATTTCCAGAAAACTGTGTTAACAAACTGATCACTGAAGAGAAACGTGTAACTCTGTGAGATGCATTCACACATGGCAATGCAGTTTCTCAGAAAGCTTCTCTTTAGTTATTATGTGAGGATATTTCCTTTTTCACCATAGCCCTCAAAGAGCTCCCAAATATACCTTTGCAGAATCCACGACAACAGTGCTAGCAAACTGTTCCAGGAAGGGAAGAGTGGAACTCTGTGTGATGAAGCCACACATCAGAAAGGAATCTCTCAGAAAGCTTCTCTCTAGTTATTATGTGAGGATATTTCCTTTTTCACCATGGGCCCCTATGGGCTCCCAAATATCACTTTACAGATTCCACGAAAAGAGTGTAAGCAAACTGCTTCCTGCAGTCTAAGTTATAAGTCTGTGAGATGAACTCACAGATCAGAAAGACGTTTCTCAGAAACGTTCTTTCACGTTTTGAACGGACGAAATTTCCTTTATCAGCGTAGGCCTCAATGCGATCCAAAGATGCCGTTCTCAGATTGCTCAAAGACAGGTTTAATGGACTGCTCCACGAATCATAAGTGTAACTCTGTGAGATGAATTCACACATCAATAAGAAGTTTCTAATAAAGCTTCCTTCTAGTTTTCATCTGTTCATATTTCCTTTGTCATCGTTAGTTTCATTGCGATATGAAGCATCTGATTGAAGATTTCCAGAAAACTGTGTTAACAAACTGATCACTGAAGAGAAACGTGTAACTCTGTGAGTTGCATTCACACATGGCAATGCAGTTTCTCAGACAGCTTCTCTTTATTTATTATGTGAGGATATTTCCTCATTCACCATAGCCCTCAATGAGCTCCCAAATATGCCTTTGCAGAATCCACGACAACAGTGTTAGCAAACAGTTCCAAGAAGGGAAGGGTGGAAATCTGTGTGATGAAGCCGCACATCGGAAAGGAATCTCTCAGAAAGCTTCTCTCTAGTTATTATGTGAGGATATTTCCTTTTTCACCATGGGTACCTAGGGGCTCCCAAATATCACTTTACAGATTCCACGAAAAGGGTGTTAGCAAACTGCTTCCTGAAGTCTAAGTTATAAGTCTGTGAGATGAACTCACAGATCAGAAAGAAGTTTCTCAGAAAGCTTCTTTCACGTTTTGAACGGATGAAATTTCCTTTATCTGCGTAGGCCTCAATGCGATTCATAAAAGCCGTTCTCAGATTCCTCAAAGACAGTGTTAATGGACTCCTCCAAGAAACATAAGTATAACTCTGTGAGATGAATTCACACATCACCAAGAAGTTTCTAAGATAGCTTCTTTCTAGTTTTCATCTGTGGATATTTCCTTTGTCACCGTAAGGTTCATTGCGCTATGAAGTATCTAATTGCAGATTTCCAGAAAACTGTGTTAACAAAATGATCACTGAAGAGAAACGTGTAACTCTGGGAGTTGCATTCACATATGGCAATGCAGTTTCTCAGAAAGCTTCTCTTTAGTTATTACGTGAGGATATTTCCTTTTTCACCATAGCCCTCAATGAGCTCCCAAATATACCTTTGCAGAATCCACGACAACAGTGTTAGAAAACTGTTCCAAGAAGGGAAGGGAGGAATTCTGTGTGATGAAGCCGCACATCAGAAAGAAATCTCTCAGAAAGCTTCTCTCTAGTTATTATGTGAGGATATTTCCGTTTTCACCGTGGGCCCCTAAGGGCTCCCAAATATCACTTTACAGTTTGCAAGAAAAGAGGGTTAGTAAACTGCTTCCTGAAGTCTAAGTTATAAGTCTGTGAGATGAACTCACAGATCAGAAAGAAGTTTCTCAGAAAGCTTCTTTCACGTTTTGAACGGATGACATTTCCCTTATGAGTGTAGGCCTCAATGCGATCCATGGAAGCCCTTCTCAGCTTCCTCAAAGACAGTGTTAATGAACTGCTCCACGAAACATAAGTGTAATTCTTTGAGATGAATTCACACATCACCAAGAAGTTCCTAAGAAAGCTTCTTTCTAGTTTTCATCTGTGGATATTTCCTTTGTCACCGTAAGGTTCATTGCGCTATGAAGTATCTAATTGCAGATTTCCAGAAAACTGTGTTACCAAACTGATCACTGAAGAGAACCGTGTAACTCTGTGAGTTGCATTCACACATGGCAATGCAGTTTCTCAGAAAGCTTCCCTTTTGTTATTCTGTGAGGATATTTCCTTTTTCACCATAGCCCTCAATGAGCTCCCAAATATACCTTTGCAGAATCCACGACAACAGTGTTAGCAAACTGTTCTAAGAAGGGAAGGGTGGAACTCTGTGTGATGAAGTCACACATCAGAAAGCAATCTCTCAGAAAGCTTCTCCCTAGTTATAATGTGAGGATATTTCCTGTTTCACCATGGGCCCCTATGGGCTCCCAAATATCTCTTTCCAGAATTCACGAAAAGAGTGTTCGCACACTGCTTCCTGAAGTTTAAGTTATACGCCTGTGAGATGAACTCACAGATCCGAGAGAAGTTTCTCAGAAAGCTTCTCTTTCTTTATTATGTGAGGATATTTCCTGTTTCACCAGAGCCCTCAATGAGCTCCCAAATATGCCTTTGCAGAATCCACGACAACAGTGATAGGAAACTGTTCCTAGAAGGGAAGGGTGGAACTCTGTGTGATGAAGTCACACATCAAAAAGCAATCTCTCAGAAAGCTTCTCTCTAGTTATTATGTGAGGATATTTCCTTTATCACCATGGATACCTAAGGGCTTCCAAATATCACTTTCCAGAATCCACGAAAAGAGTGTTAGCAAACTGCTTCCTGAAGTCTAAGTTATAAGTCCGTGAGATGAACTCACAGATCAGAAAGAAGTTTCTCAGAAGGCTTCTTTCACGTTTTGAATGGAAGAAATTTCCTTTATCAGCGTAGGCCTCAATGCGATCCAAGGAAGCCCTTCTCAGGTTCCTCAAAGACAGTGTTAATGGACTGCTCCACGAAACTAAGTGTAACTCTGTGAGATGAATTCACACATCACCAAGAACTTTCTAAGAAAGCTTCTTTCTAGTTTTCATCTGAGGATATTTCCATTGTCACCATAAGCTTCATTGCGCTAAGAGGTATCCCATTGCAGATTTCCAGAAAACTTAGTTAGCAAACTGATCACTGAAGAGAAACGTGTAACTCTGTGAGTTGCATTCAGTCATGGCAATGCAGTTTCTCAGAAGGCTTCTTTCCAGTTTTGTGTCCGGAGCCATGAGGCCTGGAATTAGCCGACTTCTGTTGCTTGATCTCCACAAAGCGGAGACAAGAGGGCACATTCCCGGGTTCTTTACTTACAAACCCTTCCCGCGCGCGGAAATCTTTTCCCACGCGCGCGTTAGTTTCTCCCGCACGCGCTGAAGTGTCTCCCACGCCCGCCAAATCTGTTCCCGCGTGCGCCAAACTTTCCCGCGCGCACCATCCTTTCCCGCTCGCACGCAAATATTTTCCCGCCCAGGAAGACGTGCAGCCCGGGGCGCAGGCGCGATCCCGCGCCTGGGAAAATTACAAACCCACGGCGCATGCGCGATTGTAATTTGAGAAGATCCGGCCCCCGTCACCGCCCTGACACGACCTCTTCCCCTGCCACCCTATATAAGGCTTGACCCTACACTCAATAAACGAGACTTGATCAGGCTGTTTGTCTTGTCTCCATTTCTTGTGTTTTCTTGTCTCCTCCATTCACACTACGCCTTCCAGGGCCCGTTCGACTCTCCTACAGGTCGGGACACCTGGCGCCCGAACAGGGACCTGTACACGGGGGAAAAAGTGAGGAAGAAGGCAGTAAAGTCGGCCGAAAGTGAAAGTGGAAAGAAATTCCTCCGGACGTCGTGGGAGCCTGCCGCGTTGGAACCAGAGGTGAGAAACAGTGTCTGAATATGGGGCAAGAATTACGCCAGCATCAAATTTATGTAGGGCAATTAAAAGAGGCTTTAAAAACACGAGGAGTAAAGGTTAAATGTAATGATTTGTTTAAGTTTTTTGATTTTGTAAAAGAAACCTGCCCTTGGTTTCCACAAGAGGGGACCATTGACATAAAGAGGTGGCGTCGAGTGGGAGACTGTTTTCAAGATTACTATAGTACTTTTGGACCAGAAAAGGATCCGGTGACAGCTTTTTCTTATTGGAATCTAATCAGAGATATAATAGATAAAAAGGAAAAAGAAAAAGTTCCTGAGGTAATGGCGGTGGTTACTCAGACTGAGGAAATATTAAGAGGCAGCTCCCAGACCGACCTCGAAAAATCCATACCTAATAAAGAAATAGACCTTATATCGCTACAAAGCGACGAGGAAGAGGCTGGGGTCCCCTTAATGACAAATATAGAAACATCAAATAAGGAAAAGTTCAAAAAATACCCAGTTTTACCTACAACTAATGAAAGCAAAAGTAAAAATAACTTTAACCCTTCAGAAGTAAACTGGGATAATTTGGAGGAAGGGGCAGCAAAATATTATAATTCCGATTGGCCACAAACTCTTACTTATCCCCCTCCCTATAATAAGTCTTCTGACCCCGCAGTTATGGCAGTAATAGACCCAAAAGAGGAGCTTAGAGAAAAAATTGCACCGCTTGAAGAGCAAATAAAGCTCGAAGAACTACATCAGTCTTTAATCACTAGATTGCAGAAATTAAGGACAGGAAGTGAGAGCGTTCAATACCCTAAAGGAATAGAGAAACCCTCTCACCCTCAGAGACCCGGACAGCATGTCCCAAAAGGAAGGTTGCTTGGTATTAGCGATAGGGAGGATTCCTTTCCTCGAGATGTTTTTCCAGTAACGGAAACTACAGATGCGCAGGTTCGAGCCTGGACACACCACAATGGGTTTGAATTTACTGTAATGAAAGAACTAAAAACTGCTGTCTCGCAATACGGAGCTACTGCCCCGTACACCCTGGCCATAGTCGAATCTGTGGCCGAAAATTGGCTCACTCCCATAGATTGGAATACCTTAGTTAGAGCAGTTCTTTCCGGAGGCGACCATCTGATTTGGAAGTCAGAATTTTATGAAAATTGTAGAGATACGGCCAAGAGAAACCAACAAGCCAGAAATGGTTGAGATTTTGATATGCTAACTGGTTCGGGTAATTACACAGAAACCGATGCTCAGATGCCGTATGATCCTGGACTGTTTTCTCAAATCCAAGCAGCAGCTACCAAAGCCTGAAGAAAACTTCCTGTTAAGGGGGATCCAGGAGCCTCACTCACGGGGGTCAAACAAGGACCTGATGAGCCTTTTGCAGACTTTGTACATAGACTTTTAACCACAGCCAGCAGAATATTTGGAAATGCCGAGGCAGGGGTGGAGTATGTAAAACAGCTAGCTTACGAAAACGCTAACCCGGCTTGTCAGGCAGCAATCAGACCTTATAGAAAGAAAACAGACTTAACAGGTTACATCCGCCTCTGTTCAGACATAGGGCCCTCATATCAACAGGGTTTGGCTATGGCTGCTGCCTTTAGTGGACAAACCATAAAAGACTTCCTCGCTAGTAAAAATAAAAATAGCAAGGGGTGCTTCAAGTGCGGAAAAATGGGACACTTCCCTAGGGATTGTAAGGGAGAGCTAGCTAAGACCTTAGAGGCAAAAGCTCCAGGCCTCTGCCCTAGGTGTAAAAGAGGAAAACATTGGTCCAACGAATGTAAATCTAAAATTGACAATCAAGGAAATCTCCTAACACCTCAGCAGGGAAACGGATTGAGGGGCCGACCCCAGGCCCCGAAGCAAGCTTATGGGGCGGTCAGTTTTGTACCAACCATCAACAATCCGTTTCACAGCTTAGTAGAGCAACCCCAGGAAGCGCAGGATTGGACCTCTGTTCCACCTCCCACACAGTATTAACCCCTGAAATGGGACCTCAGGCCCTAAGTACGGGCATATATGGGCCCCTACCCTCAAACTTGTTTGGATTAATCCTGGGGAGAAGCAGCGTCACCATGAAAGGCCTACAGGTCTTTCCAGGAATAGTGGATAGTGATTATATAGGAGAAATCAAAATCATGGCCAAGGCTATTGACAACATCATTATCATTCCTCAAGGGGATAGAATAGCGCAGTTACTTCTGTTACCATTGCTGAAAACAGCTCGGTTTTTATATGTGGCAATAATAGGGCTTATACCTATTTACCTACTAACTGGACAGGATGCTGTGTCTTAGCCACACTTTTACCTGACATAGACATTATCCCTGGAGATGAACCTGTGTCTATCCCAGCTATAGATCACTTTTTAGGAAGAAACAAAAGGGCAATACAATTTATCCCCTTCCTTGCAGGATTAGGCATAACTACTGCCGTAGCAACTGGGGCTACAGGCCTAGGGGTTTCTGTTACTCAATACACCAAATTGTCTCGCCAACTGATCTCAGATATGCAGGCCATTTCGAGTACTATACAAGATTTACAAGATCAGGTAGATTCTCTGGCAGAAGTAGTGCTCCAAAATAGAAGAGGCCTAGATTTACTAACTGCAGAACAGGGAGGCATTTGCTTGGCTTTACAGGAGAAGTGCTGTTTCTATGCCAACAAATCCGGGATCGTCAGGGACAAAATCAGGCGTCTACAAGAAGACCTAGAAAAACGATGAAAAGAAACAAGCGATAACCCATTTTGGACTGGGTTCCATGGACTCCTTCCCTATCTTATGCCATTCCTGGGGCGCTGCTTTGCCTATTGCTCTTACTCTCTATAGGACCTTTGGTCTTCAATAAGCTCATGACATTCATTAAGCAACAGGTCGAGGCTATCCAAGCGAAGCCTATACAGGTCCATTATCATCGCCTAGAACAAGAAGATCGCGGTGGTTCATACTCACACCCATTATGACCACCTTCCCTATGCGCTGAACTGGACAGCCAATGACGGGTAAGAGAGTATCATCTCTCACTAACCTAAGACAGGAGGGCTGTCATAAGTTACTGCCTAATCCCATGACGGGTACCAGTGATGAGATGCTTTACTCCAAACTGAGACAGGCGCAGTTCCCGAGGGACAATCTTCTAGCCATAATTATATATAAAAAAGGGGGACCTATCCGGAGCCATGAAGCCTGGAATTAGCCGACCTCTGTTGCTTGATCTCCGCAAAGCGGAGACAAGAGGGCACATTCCCGAGTTCTTTATTTACAAACCCTTCCCGCGCGCACCCAAAGCTTTTCCCGTGCGCGCCTAAGTTTCTCCCGCGCACGCCTAAGTTTCTCCCGCGTGCGCCAAAACTGTTCCCATGCGCGCAAATATTTCCCGCGCACGCCAAACTTTCCCGCGCCCGCCCAAACATTTTCCCGCCCAGGATGATAAGCAGCCCAGGACGCAGGCGCGATCCAGCGTCCGGGAAAAGTACAAACCCACGGTGCACACGCGATAGTAATTTGAGAAGACCCAGCCCCCGTCACTGCATTGGCCCAACCTCTTCTCCTGCCAGCCTATATAAGGCATGACCCTACACTCAATAAATGAGACTTGATCAGGCTGTTTGTCTTGTCTCCATTTCTTGTGTTTTCTTCTCTCGTCCATTCACACTCCCCCTTACAGGGCCCGTTCGAATGTCCTGCAGGTCGGGACACTTTTGATCTGAGGATATTTCGTTTTTCACCATAGCCCTCAATGAGCTCCCAAATATACCTTTGCAGAATCCACGACAACAGTGTTAGCAAACTTCCAGGAAGGGAAGGGTGGAACTCGGTGTGATGAAGCTGCACATCAGAAAGGAATCTCTCAGAATGCTTCTCTCTAGTTATTATGTGAGGATATTTCCTTTTTCACCATGGGCCACTATGGGCTCCCAAATATCACTTTACAGATTCCACGAAAAGAGTGTTAGCAAACTGCTTCCTGAAGTCTAAATTATAAGTCTGTGAGATGAACTCACAGATCAGACAGAAGTTTCTCAGAAAGCTTCTTTCACGTTTTAACCGGATGAAATTTCCCTTTTCAGCGCAGGCCTCAATACGATCCAAAGAAGCCATTCTCAGATTCCTCAAAGACAGTGTTAATGGACTTCACGAAACATAAGTGTAACTCTGTGAGATGAATTCACACATCAACAAGAAGTTTCTAAGAAAGCTTCTTTCTAGTTTTCATCTGTGGATATTTCCTTTGTCACCATAAGGTTCATTTCGCTATGAAGTATTGAATTGCAGATTTCCAGAAAACTGTGTTAACAAACTGATCACTGAAGAGAAACGTTTAACTCTGTGAGTTGCATTCACACAGGGCAATGCAGTTTCTCAGAAAGCTTCTCTTTAGTTATTATGTGAGGATATTTCCTTTTTCACCATAGCCCTCCATGAGCTCCATACATATACCTTTGCAGAATCCACGACAACAGTGTTAGCAAACTGTTCGAAGAAGGGAAGGGTGGAACTCTGTGTGATGAAGCCACACATCCGAAAGGAAACTCTCAGAAAGCTTCTCTCTAGTTATTATGTGAGGATATTTCCTTTTTCAGCATGGGCCCCTATGGGCTCCTAAATATCTCTTTAGAGATTCCACGAAAAGAGTGATAGCAAACTGCTTCCTGAAATCTAAGTTATAAGTCTGTGAGATGAACTCACAGATCAGAAAGTAGTTTCTCAGAAAGCTTCTTTCACGTTTTGAATGGATGAAATTTCCATTATCAGCGTCGGCCTCAATGCGATCCACAGAAGCCGTTCTCAGATTCCTTAAAGACATTGTTAATGGACTGCTCCACGATACATAAGTGTAACTCCGTGAGATGTATTCACACATCACCAAGAAGTTTCTAAGACAGCTTCTTGCTAGTTTTCTTCTGGGGATATTTAATTTGTCACCATAAGGTTCCTTGTGGTATGAAGTATCGAATTGCAGATTTCCAGAAAACTGTGTTAACAAACTGATCACTGAAGAGAAACGTGTAACTCTGTGAGTTGCATTCTCACATGGCAATGCAGTTTCTCAGAAAGCTTCTCTTTAGTTATTATGTGAGGATATTTCCTTTTTCACCATAGCTCTCAGTGAGCTCCCAAATATGCATTTGCAGAACCCACGACAACAGTGTTAGCAAACTGTTCCAAGAAGGGAAGGGTGGAACTCGGTGTGATGAAGCCGCACATCAGAAAGGAATCTCTCAGAATGCTTCTCTCTAGTTATTATGTGAGGATATTTCCTTTTTCACCATGGGCCCCTTTGGGCTCCCAAATATCACATTACAGATTCCACGAAAAAAGTGTAAGTAAACCACTTCCTGAAATCTTAGTTATAAGTCCGTGAGATGAACTCACAGATCAGAAAGAAGTTTCTCAGAAAGCTTCTTTCACGTTTTGAACGGATGAAATTTCCTTTATCAGCGTAGGCCTCAAAGCGATCCAAAGAAGCCGTTCTCAGATTCCTCAACGACAGTGTTAATGGACTGCTCCACGAAGCATAAGTGTAACTCTGTGAGATGAATTCACACATCACCAAGAAGTTTCTAAGAAAGCTTCTTTCTAGTTTTCATCTGTGGATATTTCCTTTGTCACCATAAGGTTCATTGCGCTATGAAGTATCTAATTGCAGATTTCCAGAAAACTGTGTTAACAAACTGATCACTGAAGAGAAACGTGTAATCTCTGTGAGTTGCATTCACACATGTCAATGCTAGTTTCTCAGAAAGCTTCTCTTTAGTTATTATATGAGGATATTTCCTTTTTCACCATAGCCCTCAATGAGCTCCCAAATATACCTTTGCAGAATCCACGACAACAGTGTTAGCAAACTGTTCCAAGAAGGGAAGGGTGGAACTCTGTGTGATGAAGCCACTCATCAGAAAGGAATCTCTCAGAATGCTTCTCTCTAGTTATTATGTGAGGATATTTCCTTTTTCACCATGGGCCCCTATGGGCTCCAAATATCACTTTACAGATTCCACAAAAAGAAGTGTTAGCAAACTGCTTCCTGAAGTCTAAGTTATAAGCCTGTGAGATGAACTCACAGATCAGAAAGAAGTTTCTCAGAAAGCTTCTTTCACGTTTTGAACGGATGAAATTTCCTTTATCAGCGTAGGCCTCAATGCGATCCAAAGAATCCGTTCTCAGATTCCTCAAAGACAGTGTTAATGGACTGCTCCACGAAACATAAGTGTAACTCTGTGAGATGAATTCACACATCACCAAGAAGTTTCTAAGAAAGCTTCTTTCTAGTTTTCATCTGTGGATATTTCCTTTGTCACCGTAAGGTTCATTGCGCTATGAAGTATCGAATTGCAGATTTCCAGAAAACTGTGTTAACAAACTGATCACTGAAGAGAAACGTGTAACTCTGTGAGTTGCATTCACACATGGCAATGCAGTTTCTCAGAAAGCTTCTCTTTAGTTATTATGTGAGGATATTTCCTTTTTACCCATAGCCCTCAATGAGCTCCCAAATATACCTTTGCAGAATCCACGACAACAGTGTTAGCAAACTGTTCCAAGAAGGGAAGGGTGGAACTCTGTGTGATGAAGCCACACATCAGAAAGGAATCTCTCAGAAAGCTTCTCTCTAGTTATTATGTGAGGATATTTCCTTTTTCACCATGGGCCCCTATGGGCTCCCAAATATCACTTTACAGATTCCACGAAAAGAGTGTTAGCAAACTGCTTCCTGAATTCTAAGTTATAAGCCTGTGAGATGAACTCACAGATCAGAAAGAAGTTTCTCAGAAAGCTTCTTTCACGTTTTGAACGGATGAAATTTCCTTTATCAGCGTAGGCCTCAATGCGATCCAAAGAAGCCGTTCTCAGATTCCTCAAAGACAGTGTTAATGGACTGCTCCACGAAACATAAGTGTAACTCTGTGAGATGAATTCACACATCACCAAGAAGTTTCTAAGAAAGCTTCTTTCTAGTTTTCATCTGTGGATATTTCCTTTGTCACCGTAAGGTTCATTGCGCTATGAAGTATCGAATTGCAGATTTCCAGAAAACTGTGTTACAAACTGATCACTGAAGAGAAACGTGTAACTCTGTGAGTTGCATTCACACATGGCAATGCAGTTTCTCAGAAAGCTTCTCTTTAGTTATTATGTGAGGATATTTCCTTTTTCACCAGAGCCCTCAATGAGCTCCCAAATATACCTTTGCAGAATCCACGACAACAGTGTTAGCAAACTGTTCCAAGAAGGGATGGGTGGAACTCTGTATGATGAAGCCGCACATCAGAAAGGAATCTCTCAGAAAGCTTCTCTCTAGTTATTATGTGAGGATATTTCCTTTTTCAACATGGGCCCCTATGGGCTCCCAAATATCACTTTACAGATTCCACGAAAAGAGTGTTAGCAAACTGCTTCCTGAAGTCTAAGTTATAAGCCTGTGAGATGAACTCACAGATCAGAAAGAAGTTTCTCAGAAAGCTTCTTTCACGTTTTGAACGATGAAATTTCCTTTATCAGCGTAGGCCTCAATGCGATCCAAAGAGGCCGTTCTCAGATTCCTCAAAGACAGTGTTAATGGACTGCTCCACGAAACATAAGTGTAACTCTGTGAGATGAATTCACACATAACCAAGAAGTTTCTAAGAAAGCTTCTTTTAGTTTTCATCTGTGGATATTTCCTTTGTCACCGTAGGGTTCATTGCGCTATGAAGTATCTAATTGCAGATTTCCAGAAAACTGTGTTAAAAAACTGATCACTGAAGAGAAACCGTGTAACTCTGTGAGTTGCATTCACACATGGCAATGCAGTTTCTCAGAAAGCTTCTCTTTAGTTATTATGTGAGGATATTTCCTTTTTCACCGTAGCCCTCAATGAGCTCCCAAATATACCTTTGCAAAATCCACGACAACAGTGTTAGCAAACTGTTCCAAGAAGGGAAGGGTGGAATTCTGTGTGATGAAGCCGCACATCAGAAAGGAATCTCTCAGAAGCTTCTCTCTAGTTATTATGTGAGGATATTTCCTTTTTCACCATGGGCCCCTATGGGCTCCCAAATATCACTTTACAGATTCCACGAAAAGAGTGTTAGCAAACTGCTTCCTGAAGTCTAAGTTATAAGCCTGTGAGATGAACTCACAGATCAGAAAGAAGTTTCTCAGAAAGCTTCTTTCACGTTTTGAATGATGAAATTTCATTTATCAGCGTAGGCCTCAATGCGATCCATAGAAGCCCTTCTCAGATTCCTCAAAGACAGTGTTAATGGACTGCTCCAGGAAACATAAGTGTAACTCTGTGAGATGAATTCACACATCAACAAGAAGTTTCTAAGAAAGCTTCTTTCTAGTTTTCATCTGTGGATATTTCCTTTGTTACCAGTAAGGTTCATTGCGCTATGAAGTATCTAATTGCAGATTTCCAGAAAACTGTGTTAACAAACTGATCACTGAAGAGAAACGTGTAACTCTGTGAGTTGCATTCACACATGGCAATGCAGTTTCTCAGAAAGCTTCTCTTTAGTTATTATGTGAGGATAGTTGCCTTTTTCACCATAGCCCTCAATAAGCTCCCAAATATACCTTTGCAAAATCCACGACAACAGTGTTAACAAACTGTTCCAGGAAGGGATGGGTGGAACTCTGTGTGATGAAGCCACACATCAGAAAGGATCTCTCAGAAAGCTTCTCTCTAGTTATTATGTGAGGATATTTCCTTTTTCAACATGGGCCCCTATGGGCTCCCAAATATCACTTTACAGATTCCAGGAAAAGAGTGTTAGCAAACTGCTTCCTGAAGTCTAAGTTATAAGCCTGTGAGATGAACTCAAACATCCGAAAGAAGTTTCACAGAAGGCTTCTTTCACGTTGTGAACGATGAAATTTCCTTTATCAGCTAAGGCCTCAATGCGATCCGAGGAAGCCGTTCTCAGGATCCTCAAAGTCAGTGTTAATTGACTGCTCCATGAAACATAAGTGTAACTCTGTGAGATGAATTCACACATCACCAAGAAGTTTCTAAGAAAGCTTCTTTTAGTTTTCATCTGTGGATATTTCCTTTGTCACCGTAAGGTTCATTGCGCTATGAAGTACCTAATTGCAGATTTCCAGAAAACTGTGTTAACAAACTGATCACTGAGGAGAAACCTGTAACTCTGTGAGTTGCATTCACACATGGCAATGCAGTTTCTCAGAAAGCTTCTCTTTAGTTATTATGTGAGGATATTTCCTTTTTCACCATAGCCCTCAAAGAGCTCCTAAATATACTTTGCAGAATCCACGACAACAGTGTTAGCAAAGTGTTCCAAGAAGGGAAGGGGTGGAATTCTGTGTAGATGAGGCCACACATCAGAAAGGAATCTCTCAGAAAGCTTCTTTCTAGTTATTATGTGAGGATATTTCCTTTGTCACCATGGGCCCCTAAGCACTCCCAAATATCACTTTACAGATTCCACGAAAAGAGTGTTAGCAAACGGCTTCCTGAAGTCTAAGTTATAAGTCTGTGAGATGAACTCACAGATCAGAGAGACGTTTCTCAGAAAGCTTCCTTCACGTTTTGAACGGATGAAATTTCCTTCATCAGCGTAGGCCTCAATGCGATCCAAGGAAGCCGTTCTCAGATTCCTCAGAGACAGTGTTAATGGACTGCTCCAGGAAACATAAGTGTAACACTGTGAGATGAATTCACACATCACCAAGAAGTTTCTAAGAAAGCGTTTTTCTAGTTTTCATCTGTGGATATTTCCTTTGTCACAGTAAGGTTCATTGCGCTATGAAGTATCTAATTGCAGATTTCCACAACACTGTGTTAACAAAGTGATCACTGAGGAGAAACGTGTAACTCTGTGAGTTGCATTCACACATGGCAATGCAGTTTCCCAGAAAGCTTCTCTTTAGTTATTATGTGAAGATATTTCCTTTTTCACCAAAGCCCTCCATGAGCTTCCATATATAATTTTGCAGAATCCACGACAACAGTGTTAGCAAACTGTTCCAAGAAAGGAAGGGTGGAATTCTGTGTGATGAAGCCACACATCAGAAAGGAATCTCTCTGAAAGCTTTTCTCGAGTTATTATGTGAGGATATTTCCTTGTTCACCATGGGCCCCTATGGGCTCCAAATATCACTTTCCAGATTCCACGAAAAGAGTGTTAGCAAACTGCTTCCTGAAGTCTAATTTATAAGTCTGTGAGATGAACTCACAGATCAGAAAGAAGTTTCTCAGAAAGCTTCTTTCACGTTTTGAACGGATGAAATTTCCTTTATCAGCGTAGGCATCAATGCGATCCAAGGAAACCGTTCTCAGATTGCTGAAAGACAGTGTTAATGGACTGCTCCACGAAACATAAGTGTAACTCTGTGAGATGAATTCACACATCACCAAGAAGTTTCAAAGAAAGCTTCTTTCTAGTTTTCATCTATGGATATTTCCTTTGTCACCGTAAGGTTCATTGCGCTATGAAGTATCTAATTGCAGATTTCCAGAAAACTGTGTTAACATAATGATCACTGAAGAGAAACGTGTGACTCTGTGAGTTGCATTCACACATGGCAATGCAGTTTCTCAGAAAGCTTCTCTTTTGTTATTATGTGAGGATATTTCCTTTTTCACCATAGCTCTCAAAGAGCTCCCAAATATACCTTGGCAGAATCCACGACAACAGTGTTAGCAAACTGTTGCAAGAAGGGAAGGATGGAACTCTGTGTGATGAAGCCACACATCAGAACGGAATCTCTCAGAAAGCTTCTCTCTATATATTATTTGAGGATATTTCCTTTTTCAACATGGGCCCCTATGGGCTCCCAAATATCACTTTACAGATTCCACGAAAAGAGTGTTAGCAAACGGCTTCCTGAAGTCTAATTTATAAGTCTGTGAGATGAACTCACAGATCAGAAAGAAGGTTCTCAGAAAGCTTCTTTCACGTTTTGAACGGATGAAATTTCCTTTATCAGCGTAGGCATCCATGCGATCCAAGGAAACCGTTCTCAGATTCCTGAAAGACAGTGTTAATGGACTGCTCCACGAAACATAAGTGTAACTCTGTGAGATGAATTCACACATCACCAAGAAGTTTCAAAGAAAGATTCTTTCTAGTTTTCATCTATGGATATTTCCTTTGTCACCATAAGGTTCATTGCGCTATGAAGTATCGAATTGCAGATTTCCAGAAAACTGTGTTAACAAACTGATCACTGAAGAGAAATGTGTAACTCTGTGAGTTGCATTCTCACATGGCAATACAGTTTCTCAGAAAGCTTCTCTTTAGTGAGGATATTTCCTTTTTCAACATGGTCCCCTATGGGCTCCCAAATATCACTTGAAAGATTCCACGAAAAGAGTGTTAGCAAACTGCTTCCTGAAGTCTAATTTATAAGTCTGTGAGATGAACTCACAGATCAGAAAGAAGTTTCTCAGAAAGCTTCTTTCACGTTTTGAACGGATGAAATTTCCTTTATCAGCGAAGGCCTCAATGCGATCCGAGGAAGCCGTTCTCAGATTCCTGAAAGACAGTGTTAATGGACTGCTCCACGAAACATAAGTGTAACTCTGTGAGATGAATTCACACACCACCAAGAAGTTTCAAAGAAAGCTTCTTTCTACTTTTCATCTGTGGATATTTCCTTTGTCACCGTAAGGTTCATTGCACTATGAAGTATCGAATTGCAGATTTCCAGAAAACTGTGTTAACATGATGATCACTGAAGAGAAACGTGTAACTCTGTGGGTTGCATTCACACATCGAAGTGCCTTTTCCCAGAAGGCTTCTTTCCAGTGTTTATCTGAAGATATTTCCTTGTTCACCATAGCCCTTAATGAGCTCCCAAATATCACTTTGCAGTATCCACGACAACAGTGTTAGCAAACTGTTCCAAGAAGGGAAGGTTGGAACTCTGTGTGGTGAAGTCACACATCAGAATGCAGTCTCTCAGAAAGCTTTTCTGTAGTTGTTATCTGAGGCTATTTCCTTTTTCACAATGGGCCCCAATGGACTCCCAAATATCGCTTTGCAGATTCCACGACAAGTGAGGTAGCAAACTGCTTCATGAGGCCTAAATTGTAACTCTGTGAGATGAATTCACAGATCACAAAGAAGTTCCTCAGAAAGCTTCTTTCCCATTTTTATTGGAAGATATTTCCATTGGCCCCATTGCTTTCAAAGGGATCCGGAATATCTGTTCTCAGATTCCACACAAATAGGGCTAGGCCACGGCCCCACGAAATACAGCTGTAACTTAGTGAATTGAATTCACACATCACAAAGCGGTTTCTCAGAAAGCTTCTTTCTTTAGTAAGACGAGGTTATTTGTGGTCTAGGTGCGTCACCGTGTGTCCTATTGCAGATTCTGCGGAAACTCTGCTAGCAAGCTTCTCAGTCAAAAGAATGATGGACATCTGTGGGCTGAATTCATCCACAACAAAGAAGTTTCTGAGAAGGCTTCTCTGCAGGTTTCTCTGAGGATCGTTCCTTATTCACCAAGCGATTCAACGATATCCAAGACACCACATCTGAGATTCCTCAAAATGAGTGCTAGGAAACTCCCCCGAAAAGGGTGATGTAACACTGTGAAATGAATTCACATATCACAAAGGAGTTTCTCAGAAAGCTTGATTCCGCTTTTTCTTGGAGGATATTTCTTTTCTCCTTCTATTCTTCAAAGCCATCAGAAATATCACCTCCCGGAATCCAAGGAAACAGTCCTAAGAAACGGCTCCAAAAAACACTAGCGTAACTCTGTGAGATGAAGTCACACATCAGAAAGCAATCTCTCAGAAAGCTTCTCTCTAGTTATTATTTGAGGATATTTCCTTTTTCACCATGGGCCCCAATGGGCTCCCAAATATCACTTTATAGATTCCACAAAAAGAGTGTTTGCAAACTGCTTCCTGAAGTCGAAGTAATAAGTCTGTGAGATGAACTCACAGATCAGAAAGACGTTTCTCAGAAAGCTTCTTTCACGTTTTGAACGGATGAAATTTCCTTTATCAGCGTAGGCCTCAATGCGATCCAATGAAGCCGTTCTCAGATTCCTCAAAGACAGTGTTAATGGACTGCTCCACGAAACATAAGTGTAACTCTGTTAGATGAATTCACACATCACCAAGAAGTTTCTAAGAAAGCTTCTTTCTAGTTTTCATCTGTGGATATTTCCTTTGTCACGGAAAGTTTCATTGTGCTATGAAGTATCTAATTGCAGATTTCCAGAAAACTGTGTTAACAAACTGATCACTGAAGAGAAACGTGTAACTCTGTGAGTTGCATTCACACATGGCAATGCAGTTTCTCAGAAAGCTTCTCTTTAGTTATTATGTGAGGATATTTCCTTTTTCACCATATCCCTCAATGAGCTCTCAAATATACCTTTGAAGAATCCACGACAACACTGTTAGGAAACTGTTACAAGAATGGAAGGGTGGAACTCTGTGTGCTGAAGCCGCACATCAGAAAGGAATCTCTCAGAAAGCTTCTCACTAGTTATTATGTGAGGATATTTCCTTTTTCACCGTGGGACCCTATGGTCTCCCAAATATCACTTACAGATTCCACGAAAAGAGTGTTAGCAAACTGCTTCCTGAAGTCTAAGTAATAAGTCTGTGAGATGAACTCACAGATCAGAAAGACGTTTCTCAGAAAGCTTCTTTCACGTTTTGAACGTTGAAATTTAATTCATCAGCATAGGCTTCAATGCGATCCAATGAAGCCGTTCTCAGATTCCTCAAAGACAGTGTGAATGGACTGCTCCACGAAACATAAGTGTAACTCTGTGAGATGAATTCACACATCACCAAGAAGTTTAAGAACGCTTGTTTCTAGCTTTCATCTGTGGAAATTTCCTTTCTCACCGTAAGGTTCATTGTGCTATGAAGTATCTAATTGCAGATTTCCAAAAAACTGTGTTAACAATCTGAACACTGAGGAAAAACGTGTAACTCTGTGAGTTGCATTCACACATGGCAATGCAGTTTCTCAGAAAGCTTCTCTTTAGTTATTATGGGAGGATATTTCCTTTTTTACCATAGCCCTCAATGAATTCCCAAATATACCTTTGCAGAATCCATGACAACATTGTTAGCAAACTGTTCCAAGAAGGGAAGGGTGGAACTCTGTGTGATGAAGCCACACATCAGAAAGGAATCTCTCAGAAAACTTCTCTCTAGTTATTATGTGAGGATATTTCCTTTTTCACCATGGGCCCCTTTGGGCTCCCAAATATTACATTACAGATTCCACGAAAAGAGTGTTAGCAAACTGCTTCCTGATGTCTAAGTTATAAGTCTGTGAGATGAACTCACAGATCAGAAAGACGTTTCTCAGAAAGCTTCGTTCACGTTTTGAACGGATGAAATTTCCTTTATCGGCGTAGGCCTCAATGCGATCCAATGAAGCCGTTCTCAGATTCCTCAAAGACAGTGTCAATGGACTGCTCCACGAAACATAAGTGTAACTCTGTGAGATGAATTCACACATCACCAAGAAGTTTCTAAGAAAGCTTCTTTCTAGTTTTCATCTGTGGATATTTCCTTTGTACACCGTAAGGTTCATTGCGCTATGAAGTATCTAATTGCAGATTTCCAGAAAACTGTGTTAACAAACTGATAACTGAAGAGAAACGTGCAACTCTGTGGGTTGCATTCACACATGGCAATGCAGTTTTTAGAAAGCTTCTCTTTAGTTATTATGTGAGTATATGTCCTTTTTCACCATAGACCTCAATGAGCTCCCAAATATACCTTTGCAGAATCCACGACAACAGTGTTAGCAAACATGTTCCAAGAAGGGAAGGGTGGAACTCTGTGTGATGAAGCCACACATCAGAAAGTAATCTCTCAGAAAGCTTCTCTCTAGTTATTATGTGAGGATATTTACTTTTTCACCATGGGCCCCCTTGGACCCCAAATAATACATTACAGTTTCCACGAAAAGAGTGTTAGCAAACTGCTTCCTGATGTCTAAGTTATAAGTCTGTGAGATGAACTCACAGATCAGAAAGAGGTTTCTCAGAAAGCTTCTTTCACGTTTTGAACGGAAGAAATTTCCCTCTATCAGCGAAGGCCTCAATGCGATCCAAGAAGCCGGTCTCAGATTCCTCAAAGACAGTGTTAATGGACTACTCCACGAAACATAAGTGTAACTCTGTGAGATGAATTCACACATCACCAAGAAGTTTCTTAGAAAGCTTCTTTGTAGTTTTCATCTGTGGATATTTCCTTTGTCACCGTAAGGTTCATTGCGCTATGAAGTATCTAATTGCAGATTTCCAGAAAACTGTGTTAACAAACTGATCACTGAAGAGAAACGTGTAACTCTGTGAGTTGCATTCACATATGGCAATGCAGTTTCTCAGAAAGCTTCTCTTTAGTTATTATGTGAGGATATTTCCTTTTTCACCATAGCCCTCAATGAGCTCCCAAATATACCTTTGCAGAATCCACGACAACAGTGTTAGCAAACTGTCCAAGAAGGGAAGGGTGGAACTCTGTGTGATGAAGCCACACATCAGAAGGCAATCTCTCAGAAAGCTTCTCTCTAGTTATTATGTGAGGATATTTCCTTTTTCACCATGGGCCCCTATGGGCTCCCAAATATCACTTTACAGATTCCACGAAAAGAGTTAGGAATCTGCTTCCTGAAGTCTAAGTTATAAGTCTGTGAGACGAACTCAGAAATCAGAAAGAAGTTTCTCAGAAAGCTTCTTTCACGTTTTGAACCGAAGAAATTTCCATTATCAGCATAGGCCTCAATGACATCCAAAGAAGCCGTTCTCAGATTCCTCAAAGACCGTGTTAATCACTGCTGTACTAAACATAATTTTAACTCTGTGAGATGAATTCTCACATCACCAACAAGTGTCTACGAAAGCTTCCTTCTAGTTTTCATCTATGGATATGTCCTTTGTCATCGTAAGGTTCATTGCCCTATGAAGTATCTAATTGCAGATATCCAGAAAACTGTGTTAACAAACTGATCACTGAAGAGAAACGTGTAACTCTGTGAGTTGCATTCACACATGGCAATGCAGTTTCTCCGAAAGCTTCTCTTTAGTTATGATGTGAGGATATTTCCTTTTTCACCATAGCCCTCAATGAGCTCCCAAATATACCTTTACAGAATCCACGACAACAGTGTTAGCAAAACTGTTCCAAGAAGGGAAGGGTGGAACTCTGTGTGATGAAGTCACACATCAGAAAGCAATCTCTCAGAAAGCTTCTCTCTAGTTATTATGTGAGGATATTTACTTTTTCATCATGGGCCCCTATGGGCTCCCAAATATCACTTTCCAGAATCCACGAAAAGAGTGTCCGAAACTGCTTCCTGAAGTCAAAGTTATACGTCTGTGAGATGAACTCACAGATCAGAAAGAGGTTTCTCAGAAAGCTTCTTTCACGTTTTGAACAGATGAAATTTCCTTTATTAGCATAGGCCTCAATGCGATCCAAGGAAGCCCTTCTCAGTTTCCTGAAAGACATTGTTAATGGACTGCTCCTTGAAACATAAGTGTAACTCTGTGAGATGAATTCACACATCACAAAGAAGTTTCTAAGACAGATTCTTTCCAGTTTTCATCTGTGGATATTTCCTTTATCTCTGTAAGCTATATTGCACTAAGAGCTATCTAATTGCAGATTTCCAGAAAACTGTGTTAACAAACTGATCACTGAAGAGAAACGTGTAACTCTGTGAGTTGCATTCACATATGGCAATGCAGTTTCTCAGAAAGCTTCTCTTTAGTTATTATGTGAGGATATTTCCTTTTTCACCATAGCCCTCAATGAGCTCCCAAATATACCTTTGCAGAATCCACGACAACAGTGTTAGCAAACTGTCCAAGAAGGGAAGGGTGGAACTCTGTGTGATGAAGCCGCACACCAGAAAGGAATCTCTCAGAAAGCTTCTCTCTAGTTATTATGTGAGAATATTTCCTTTTTCACCATGGGCCCCTATGGGCTCCCAAATATCACTTTACAGATTCCACGAAAAGAGTTAGGAAACTGCTTCCTGAAGTCTAAGTTATAAGTCTGTGAGACGAACTCAGAGATCAGAAAGAAGTTTCTCAGAAAGCTTCTTTCACGTTTTGAACGGAAGAAATTTCCATTATCAGCATAGGCCTCAATGACATCCAAAGAAGCCGTTCTCAGATTCCTCAAAGACAGTGTTAATCACTGCTGTACTAAACATAATTGTAACTCTGTGAGATGAATTCTCACATCACCAACAAGTGTCTACGAAAGCTTCCTTCTAGTTTTCATCTATGGATATGTCCTTTGTCATCGTAAGGTTCATTGCCGTATGAAGTATCTAATTGCAGATATCCAGAAAACTGTGTTAACAAACTGATCACTGAAGAGAAACGTGTAACTCTGTGAGTTGCATTCACACATGGCAATGCAGTTTCTCCGAAAGCTTCTCTTTAGTTAAGATGTGAGGATATTTCCTTTTTCACCATAGCCCTCAATGAGCTCCCAAATATACCTGTACAGAATCCACGACAACAGTGTTAGCAAACTGTTCCAAGAAGGGAAGCGTGGAACTCTGTGTGATGAAGTCACACATCAGAAAGCAATCTCTCAGAAAGCTTCTCTCTAGTTATTATGTGAGGATATTTCCTTTTTCACCATGGGCCCCTATGGGCTCCCAAATATCACTTTCCAGAATCCACGAAAAGAGTGTTCCGAAACTGCTTCCTGAAGTCAAAGTTATACGTCTGTGAGATGAACTCACAGATCAGAAAGAGGTTTCTCAGAAAGCTTCTTTCACGTTTTGAACAGATGAAATTTCCTTTATTAGCATAGGCCTCAATGCGATCCAAGGAAGCCCTTCTCAGTTTCCTGAAAGACATTGTTAATGGACTGCTCCTTGAAACATAAGTGTAACTCTGTGAGATGAATTCACACATCACAAAGAAGTTTCTAAGACAGATTCTTTCCAGTTTTCATCTGTGGATATTTCCTTTATCTCTGTAAGCTATATTGCGCTAAGAGCTATCCCATTGCAGAATTCAGAATACTTTGTTAGCAAACTGATCACTGAAGAGAAACGTGTAACTATGTGAGTTGCATTCACTCATGGCAATGCAGTTTCTCAGAAGGCTTCTTTCCATTTTTGATCTGAGGATATTCCCTTTTTCACCATAGCCCTAAATTTGCTCCCAAATATACCTTGGCAGAATCCACGACAACAGTGTTAGCAAACTGTTCCAAGAAGGGAAGGTTGGAACTCTGTGTGATGAAGTCACACATCAGAAAGCAAACTCTCAGAAAGCTTCTCTCTCGTTATTATATGAGAATATTTCCTTTTTCACCATGGGCCCCTAAGGGCTCCCAAATATCACTTTCCAGAATCCACGAAAAGAGTTTTCGCAAACTGCTTCCTGAAGTCTAAGTCATAGGTCTGTGAGATGATCTCACACATCAGAAACAAGTTTCTCAGAAAGCTTCTTTCACGTTTTGAACGGATGAATTTTCCTTTATCAGCGTAGGCCTCAATGCGATGCAAGGAAGCCCTTCTCAGGTTCCTCAAAGACATTGTTAACGGACTGCACCATGAAACATAAGTTTAACTCTGTGAGATGAATTCACACATCACCAAGAAGTTTCTAAGAAAGCTTCTTTCTATTTTTCATCTGTGGATTTTTCCTTTGACACCGCAAGATTCATTGCGCTATGAAGTCTCTAATTGCAGATTTCCAGAAAACTGTGTTAACAAACTGATCACTGAAGAGAAACGTGTTACTCTGTTAGTTGCATTCACACATGGCAATGCAGTTTCTCAGAAACTTCTCTATAGTTATTATGTGAGGATATTTCCTTTTTCACCATAGCCCTCAAAGCGATCCCAAATACACCTTTGGAGATTCCACGACAACAGTGTTAGCAAACTGTTCCAAGAAGGGAAGGGTGGAACTCTGTGTAATGAAGTCACACATCAGAAAGCAATCTCTCAGAAAGCTTCTCTCGAGTTATTATGTGAGGATATTTCCTTTTCACCATGGGCCCCTATGGGCTCCCAAATATTACTTTCCAGAATCCACGAAAAGAGTGTTTGCAAACTGCTTCCTGAAGTCTAAGTTATACGTCTGTGAGATGAACTCACAGATCAGAAAGAAGTTTCTCGGAAAGCTTCTTTCATGTTTTGAACTGGATGAAATTTCCTTTATCAGCGTAGGCCTAAATGCGATCCAAGGAAGCCCTTCTCAGGTTCCTCAAAGACAGTGTTAATGGACTGCTCTACGAAATATAAGTGTAACTCTGTGAGATGAATTCACACATCATGAAGAAGTTTCTATGAAAGCTTCTTTCTAGTTTTCCTCTGTGGATATTTCCTTTGTCACTATAAGGTTCATTGTGCTATGAAGTATCTAATTGCAGATTTCCAGAAAACTGTGTTAACAAACTGATCACTGAAGAGAAACGTGTAACTCTGTGAGTTGCATTCAAACAGGGCAATGCAGTTTCTCAGAAGGCTTCTCTTTAGTTATTATTTGAGGATATTTCCTTTTTCACCAGAGCCCTCAATGAGCTCCCAAATATACCTTTGCATAATCCACGATAACAGTGTTAGCAAACTGTTCCAAGAAGGGAAAGGTGGAACTCTGCGTGATGAAGTCACACATCAGAAACCAACCTCTCAGACAGCTTCTCTCTAGCTATTATGTGAGGATATTTCCTTTTTCATCATGGGCCCCTATGGGATCCAAATATCACTATCCAGAATCCACGAAAAGAGTGTTAGCAAACTGCTTCCTGAAGTCTAAGTTATAAGTCTCTGAGATGAACTCACAGATCAGAAAGACGTTTCTCAGAAAGCTTCTTTCACGTTTTGAACGGAAGAAATTTCCTATATCAGCGTAGGTCTCAATGCGATCCAAAGAAGCCGGTCTCAGGTTCCTCAAAGACAGTGTTAATGGACTGCTCAACGAAATATAAGTGTAACTCTGTGAGATGAATTCACACATCACTAAGAAGTTTCTATGAAAGCTTCTTTCTAGTTTTCCTCTGTCGATATTTCCTTTGTCACTATAAGGTTCATTGCGCTATGAAGTATCTAAATGCAGATTTCCAGAAAACTGTGTTAACAAACTGATCACTGAAGAGAAACGTGTAACCCTGTGAATTGCATTCACATATGGTAATGCAGTTTATCAGCAAGCTTCTGTTTAGTTATCTTGTGTGGATATTTCCTTTTTCACCATAGCCCTCAATGAGCTCCAAAATATACCGTTGCATAATCCACGATAATAGTGTTAGCAAACTGTTCCAAGAAGGGAAAGGTGGAACTCTGCGTGATGAAGTCACACATCAGAAAGCAACCTCTCAGACAGCTTCTCTCTAGTTATTATGTGATTATATTTCCTTTTTCATCATGGGCCCCTATGGGCTCCCAAATATCTCTTTCCAGAATCCACGAAAAGAGTGTTAGCAAACTGCTTCCTGAAGTCTAAGTTATAAGTCTCTGACATGAACTCACAGATCAGAAAGACGTTTCTCAGAAAGCTTCTTTCACGTTTTGAACGGAAGAAATTTCCCTCTTCAGCGAAGGCCTCAATGCGATCCAAAGAAGCCGGTCTCAGATTCCTCAAAGACAGTGTTAATGGACTGCTCCATGAAACATAATTGTAACTCTGTGAGATGAATTCACACATCACCAAGAAGTTTCTTAGAAAGCTTCTTTCTAGTTTTCATCTGTGTATATTTCCTTTGTCACTGTAAGCTTCATTGCGCTAAGAGGTATCCCATTGCAGATTTCCAGAAAACTGTGGTAGGAATCTGAACACTGAAGACAAACTTGTAACTCTGTGAGTTGCATTCACACATCGAAATGCAGTTTTCCAGAAGGCTTCTTTCCTGTTTGATCTGAGGATATTTCCTTTTTCACCATGTCTCTCAGTGAGTTCCCAGTTATCACTTTGCAGAACCTAAGATAACAGAGTTAGCAAACTGTTCCAAGAAGGGAAGGGTGGAACTCTGTGTGATGAAATCACACATCAGAAAGCAATCTCTCAGAAAGCTTCTCTCTAGTAATTATGTGAGGATATTTCCTTTTTCTACATTGTCCCCTAAGGGCCCCAAATATCACATGGCAGATTCCACGAAAAGAGTGTTAGCAAACTGCTTCCTGAGAACTAAGCTGTAACTCTGTGAGAGGAATTCACAGAACACAAAGAAGTTTCTCAGAAAGCTTCTTTCACGTTTTGAACTGATGATATTTCCCTTATCAGCGTAGGCCTCAATGCGATGCAAGGAAGCCCTTCTCAGGTTCCTCAAAGACATTGTTAATAGACTGCACCATGAAACATAAGTTTAACTCTGTGAGATGAATTCACACATCACCAAGAAGTTTCTAAGAAAGATTCTTTCTATTTTTCATCTGTGGATTTTTCCTTTGACACCGTAAGCTTCATTGCGCTATGAAGTCTCTAACTGCAGATTTCCAGAAAACTGTGTTAACAAACTGATCACTGAAGAGAAACGTGTTACTCTGTGAGTTGCATTCACACATGGCAATGCAGTTTCTCAGAAACATCTCTATAGTTATTATGTGAGGATATTTCCTTTTTCACCATAGCCCTCAACGCGATCCCAAATATACCTTTGGAGATTCCATGACAACAGTGTTAGCAAACTCTTCCAAGAAGGGAAGGGTGGAACTCTGTGTGATGAAGTCACACATCAGAAAGCAATCGCTCAGAAAGCTTCTCTCTAGTTATTATGTGAGGATATTTCCTTTTTCACCATGGGCCCCTATGGGCTCCCAAATGTCATTTGGCAGATTCCACGAAAAGAGTGTCAGCAAACTGCTTCCTGAGAACTAAGCTGTAACTCTGTGAGAGGAATTCACAGAACACAAAGAAGTTTCTCAGAATGCTTATTTCACGTTTTGAACTGATGATATTTCCTTTACCAGCGTAGGCCTCAATGCGATCCAAAGAATTCCTTCTCAGGTTCCTCAAAGACAGTGTTAATGGACTGCTGCATGAAACATAAGTGTATTTCTGTGAGAGGAATTCGCACATCACCAAGAAGTTTCTAACAGGGTTTCTTTCTAGTTTTCATCTGAGGATATTTCCTTTGTCACCGTAAGCTTCTTTGCGTTGAGAAGAATCCCATTGCAGATTTCCAGAAAACTGTGTTAGCAAACTGATCACTGAAGAGAAACGTGTAACATTGTGAGTTGCATTCACACATCGAAATGCAGTTTCTCAGAAGGCTTCTTTCCAGTTTTTATCTGAGGATATTTCCTTTTTCACCATATCCCTCAGTGAGCTCCCAAAGATCACTTTGCAGAACACAAGATAACAGAGTTAGCAAACGGTTCCAAGTAGGGACGGGTGGAACTCTGTGTGATGAAGTCGCACATCAGAAAGGAATCTCTCAGAAAACTTCTCTCTAGTTATTATGTGAGGATATTTCCTTTTTCACCATGGGCCCCCGTGGGCTCCCAAATATTACATTACAGTTTCCACGAAAAGAGCATACTGCTTCCGGATGTCTAAGTTATAAGTCTGTGAGATGAACTCACAGATCAGAAAGACGTTTCTCAGAAAGCTTCGTTTACGTTTTGAACGGATGACATTTCCTTTATCAGAGTAGGCCTCAATGCGATCCAATGAAGCCGTTCTCAGATTCCTCAAAGAGAGTGTTAATGGACTGCTCCACGAAACATAAGTGTAACTCTGTGAGATGAATTCACACATCACCAAGAAGTTTCTAAGAAAGCTTCTTTCTAGTTTTCAACTGAGTATATTTCCTTTGTCACCGTAAGCTTCATTGCGCTATGAAGTATCTAATTGCAGGTTTCTAGAAAACTGTGTTAGCAAACTGATCACTGAAGAGAAACGTGTAACTCTGTGAGTTGCATTCACACATGGCAATGCAGTTTCTCAGAGAGCTTCTCTCCAGTTATTATGGGAGGATATTTGCTTTTTCACCATAGCCCTCAATGAGCTCCCAAATATCACTTTGCAGAATCCAGGACAACAGTGTTAGCAAACTGTTCCAAGAAGGGAAGGGTGGAACTCTGTGAGATGAAGTCACACATCAGAAAGCAATCTCTAGAAAGCTTCTCTCTGGTTATTATGTGAGGAGATTTCCTTTTTCACCATGGGCCCCTATGGCTCCCAAGTATCACTTGAAAGATTCCACGAAAAGAGTGATAGCAAACTGCTTCCTGAGGTTTAAGTTATAAGTCTGTGAGGTGAACTCACAGCTCAGAAAGAAGTTTCTCAGAAAGCTTCTTTCACGTTTTGAACGGATGAAATTTCCTTTCTCAGCGTAGGCCTGAATGCGATGCAAAGAAGCCCTTCTCAGTTTCCTCAAACGACAGTGTTAATGGACTGCTCCACGAAACATAAGTGTAACTCTGTGAGATGAATTCACACATCACCAAGAAGTTTCTAAGAAAGCTTCTTTCTAGTTTTCAACTGAGTATATTTCCTTTGTCACCGTAAGCTTCATTGCGCTATGAAGTATCTAATTGCAGATTTCTAGAAAACTGTGTTAGCAAACTGATCACTGAAGAGAAACGTGTAACTCTGTGAGTTGCATTCATACATGGCAATGCAGTTTCTCAGAGAGCTTCTCTCCAGTTATTATGGGAGGATATTTGCTTTTTCACCATAGCCCTCAATGAGCTCCCAAATATCACTTTGCAGAATCCAGGACAACAGTGTTAGCAAACTGTTCCAAGAAGGGAAGGGTGGAACTCTGTGAGATCAAGTCACACATCAGAAAGCAATCTCTAGAAAACTTCTCTCTGGTTATTATGTGAGGAGATTTCCTTTTTCACCATGGGCCCCTAAGGGCTCCCAAGTATCACTTGAAAGATTCCACGAAAAGAGTGATAGCAAACTGCTTCCTGAGGTTTAAGTTATAAGTCTGTGAGGTGAACTCACAGATCAGAAAGAAGTTTCTCAGAAAGCTTCTTTCACGTTTTGAACGGATGAAATTTCCTTTCTCAGTGTAGGCCTCAATGCGATCCAAAGAAGCCCTTCTCAGTTTCCTCAAAGACCGTGTTAATGGACTGCTCCACGAAACATAAGTGTAACTCTGTGAGATGAATTCACACATCACCAAGAAGTTTCTAAGAAAGCTTCTTTCTAGTTTTCAACTGAGTATATTTCCTTTGTCACCGTAAGCTTCATTGCGCTATGAAGTATCTAATTGCAGATTTCTAGAAAACTGTGTTAGCAAACTGATCACTGAAGAGAAACGTGTAACTCTGTGAGTTGCATTCATACATGGCAATGCAGTTTCTCAGAGAGCTTCTCTCCAGTTATTATGGGAGGATATTTGCTTTTTCACCATAGCCCTCAATGAGCTCCCAAATATCACTTTGCAGAATCCAGGACAACAGTGTTAGAAAACTGTTCCAAGAAGGGAAGGATGGAACTCTGTGAGATGAAGTCACACATCAGAAAGCAATCTCTAGAAAGCATCTCTTTGGTTATAATGTGAGGAGATTTCCTTTTTCACCATGGGCCCCTATGGGCTCCCAAGTATCACTTGAAAGATTCCACGAAAAGAGTGATAGCAAACTGCTTCCTGAGGTTTAAGTTATAACTCTGTGAGATGAACTCACAGATCAGAAAGAAGTTTCTCAGAAAGCTTATTTCACGTTTTGAACGGATGAAATTTCCTTTATCAGCGTAGGCCTCAATGTGATCCAAAGAAGCCCTTCTCAGATTCCTCAAAGACAGTGTTAATGGACTGCTCCACGAAACATAAGTGTAACTCTGTGAGATGAATTCACACATCACCAAGAAGTTTCTAAGAAAGCTTCTTTCTAGTTTTCAACTGAGTATATTTCCTTTGTCACCGTAAGCTTCATTGCGCTATGAAGTATCTAATTGCAGATTTCTAGAAAACTGTGTTAGCAACTGATCACTGAAGAGAAACGTGTAACTCTGTGAGTTGCATTCACACATGGCAATGCAGTTTCTCAGAGAGCTTCTCTCCAGTTATTATGGGAGGATATTTGCTTTTTCACCATAGCCCTCAATGAGCTCCCAAATATCACTTTGCAGAATCCAGGACAACAGTGTTAGCAAACTGTTCCAAGAAGGGAAGGGTGGAACTCTGTGAGATCAAGTCACACATCAGAAAGCAATCTCTAGAAAACTTCTCTCTGGTTATTATGTGAGGAGATTTCCTTTTTCACCATGGGCCCCTAAGGGCTCCCAAGTATCACTTGAAGATTCCACGAAAAGAGTGATAGCAAACTGCTTCCTGAGGTTAACTAATTATAAGTCTGTGAGGTGAACTCACAGATCAGAAAGAAGTTTCTCAGAAAGCTTCTTTCACGTTTTGAACGGATGAATTTCCTTGCTCAGTGTAGGCCTCAATGCGATCCAAAGAAGCCCTTCTCAGGTTCCTCAAAGACCGTGTTAATGGACTGCTCATGAAACATAAGTGTAACTCTGTGAGATGAATTCACACATCACCAAGAAGTTTCTAAGAAAGCTTCTTTCTAGGTTTCAACTGAGTATATTTCCTTTGTCACCGTAAGCTTCATTGCGCTCTGAAGTATCTAATTGCAGATTTCTAGAAAACTGTGTTAGCAAACTGAATCACTGAAGAGAAACGTGTAACTCTGTGAGTTGCATTCACACATGGCAATGCAGTTTCTCAGAGAGCTTCTCTCCAGTTATTATGGGAGGATATTTGCTTTTTCACCATAGCCCTCAATGAGCTCCCAAATATCACTTGCAGAACACAAGATAACAGAGTTAGCAAACTCTTCCAAGAAGGGAAGGGTGGAACTCTGTGTGATGAAGTCACACATCAGAAAGCAATCTCTCAGAAAGCTTCTCTCCAGTTATTATCTGAGGATATTTCCTTTTTCACCATGGGCCCTTAAGGGCTCCCAAATCTCACTTAGCAGATTCCACGAAAAGAGTGTTAGCAAACTGCTTCCTGAGAACTAAGCTATAACTCTGTGAGAGGAATTCACAGATCACAAACAACTTTCTCAGAAAGCTTCTTTCACCTTTTGAACTGATGATATATCCTTTATCAGTGTAGGCCTCAATGCGATCCAAAGAAGAACTTCTCAGGTTCCTCAAAGACAGTGTTAATGCAATGCTGCACGAAAAATAAGTGTAAATTTGTGAGATGAATACATACATCACCAAGAAGTTTCTAAGGAAGCTTCTTTCTAGTTTTCATCTGAGGATATTCCTTTGTCACCGTAAGCTTCATTGCGTTCAGAAGTATCCCATTGCAGATTTCCAGAAAACAGTGTTAGCAAACTGAACACTGAGGAGAAACGTGTAACTCTGTGAGTTGCATTCACACATCGAAATGCAGTTTCTCTGAAGGCTTCTTTCCAGTTTTGAGCTGAGGATATTTCCTTTTTCACCATAGCCCTCAGTGAGCTCCCAAATATCACTTTTCAGAACATAAGATAACAGAGTTAGCAAACTGTTCCAAGAAGGGAAGGGTGTAACTCTGTGTGATGAAGTCACACATCAGAAAGCAATCTCTCAGAAAGCTTCTCTCTAGTTATTATCTGAGGATATTTCCTTTTTCACCATGGGCCCCTATGGGCTAAAAAATCTCATTTGGCAGATTCCACAAAAAGAGTGTTAGCAAACTGCTTCCTGAGCACTAAGTTGTAACTCTGTGAGAGGAATTTACAGATCACAAAGAAGTTTCGCAAAAATTTTCATTCACGTTTTGAGGTGATGATATTTCCTTTATGATGGTAGGCCTCAATGCAATCCAAAGAAGTCGTTCTCAGGTTCCTCAAAGACACTGTTAATGGAATGCTGCACGAAATATAAGTGTAACTTTGTCAGGTGAAATCACACATCTCCAAGATGTTTCTAAGAAAGCTTCTTTCTAGTTTTCATATGAGGATATTTCCTTTGTCACCGTAAGCTTCATTGCGTTCAGAAGTATCCCATTGCAGATTTCCAGAAAACTGTGTTAGCAAACTGAACACTGAAGAGAAACGTGTAACTCTGTGAGTTGCATTCACACATCGAAATGCATTTTCTCAGAAGGCTTCTTTCCAGTTTTGATCTGAGGATATTTCCTTTTTCACCATAGCTCTCAGTGAGCTCCCAAATAAGACTTTGTAGAACACAAGATAACAGAGTTAGCAAACTCTTCCAAGAAGGGAAGGGTGGAACTCTGTGTGATGAAGTCACACATCAGAAAGCAATCTCTCAGAAAGCTTCTCTCTAGTTGTTATCTGAGGATATTTGCTTTTTCACCATGGGCCCCTAAGGTCTCCCAAATCTCATTTGGCAGATTCCACGAAAGAGTGTTAGCAAACTGCTTCCTGAGAACTAAGCTGTAACTCTGTGAGAGGAATTCACAGATCACAAAGAAGTTTCTCAGAAAGCTTCTTTCACGTTTTCAACTGATGATATTTCCTATACCAGTGTAGGCCTCAATGCGATCCAAAGAAGTCCTTCTCAGGTTCCTCAAAGACAGTGTTAATGGACTCCTACATCATACATGAGTGTAATTCTTTGAGATGAATTCACACATCTCCAAGAAGTTTCTAAGAGAGCTTCTTTCTAGTTTTCATCTGAGGATATTTCCTTTCTCACCGTAAGCTTCATTGCATTCTTAAGTATCCCATTGCAGGTTTCCAGAAAACTATGTTAGCAAACTGAACACTGAGGAGAAACGTGTAACTCTCTGAGTTGCATGCACACATCGAAATGCAGTTTCTCCGAAGGCTTCCTTCCAGTTTTGATCAGGGTATGTTTCCTTTTTCACCATAGTCCTCAGTGAGTTCCCAATTATCACTTTGCAGAACACAAGATAACAGAGTTAGCAAACTCTTCAAAGAAAGGAAGGTTGGAATTTCGTGATGAAGTCACACATCAGTAAGCAATCTCTGAGAAAGCTTCACTCTAGTTATTATCTGAGGATATTTCCTTTTTCACCATGGGCCCCTAAGGGCTCCCAAATCTCACTTTGCAGATTCCACGAAAACAGTGTTAGCAAACTGCTTCCTGAGAACTAAGCTGTAAATCTGTGAAAGGAATTCACAGATCACAAAAAAGTTTCTCAGAAAGTTTCTTTCACGTTTTGAACTGATTATATTTCCTTTATCAGCGTAGGCCTCAATGCGATCCAAAGAAGTCCTTCTCAGGTTCCTCAAACACAGTGTTAATGGACTGCTGCATGAAACATAATTGTAATTCTGTGAGATGCATTCACACATCACCGAGAAGTTTGTAATAGAGCTTCTTTCTAGTTTTCATCTGAGGATATTTCCTTTGTCACCGTAAGCTTCATTTTGTTCAGAAGTATCCCATTGCAGATTTCCAGAAAACTATGTTAGCAAACTGAGCACGGAGGAGAAACGTGTAACTCTGTGAGTTGCATTCACACATCGAAATGCAGTTTCTCAGAAGGCTTCCTTCCAGTTTTAATCTGGGTATATTTCCTTTTTCACCATAGTCCTCAGTGAGCTCCCAATTATCACTTTGCAGAACACAAGATAACAGAGTTAGCAAACTCTTCAAGTAAGGGAAGGGTGGAACTTTGGGTGATGAAGTCACACATCAGAAAGCAATCTCTCAGAAAGCTTCTTTCTAGTTATTATCTGAGGATATTTCCTTTTTCACCATGGGCCCCTATGGGCTCCCAAATCTCATTTGGCAGGTTCCACGAAAAGAGTGTCAGCAAACTGCTTCCTGAGAACTACGATGTAAGTCTGTGAGAGGAATTCACAGATCACAAAGAAGTTTCTCAGAAAGCTTCTTTCACCTTTTGAACTGATGATATTTCCTTTATCAGCGTAGGCCTCTATGCGATCCAAAGAAATCCTTCTCAGGTTCCTCAAAGACAGTGTTAATGGACTCCTGCATAAAACATAAGTGTAATTCTGTGAGATGAATTCACACATCAACAAGAACTTTGTAACAAAGCTTCTTTCTTGTTTTCATCTGAGAATTTTTCCTTTGTCACCGTAAGCTTCATTGCGTTCAGAAGTATCCCATTGCAGATTTCCAGAAAACTGTGTTAGCAAACTGAACACTGAAGAGAAACGTGTCACTCTGTGAGATGCATTCACACATCGAAATGCAGTTACTCAGAAGGCTTCTTTCCGGTGTCGATCTGAGGATATTTCCTTTTTCACCATAGCCCACAGTGAGCTCCCAAATATCACCTTGCAGAACAAGTTAACAGAGTTAGCAAACTGTTCAAAGAAGGGAAGGGTGGAATTCAGTGTGAGGAAGTCACACATCAGAAAGCAAACTCTCAGAAAGTTTCTCTCTTGTTATTATCTGAGGATGTTTCCGTTTTCACCATTGCCCACTAAGGCTCCCAAATCTCACTTTGCAGATTCCACGAAAAGAGTGTTAGCAAACTCCTACCTGAGAACTAAGCTGTAACTCTGTGAGAGGAATTCACAGATCACAAAGAAGTCTCTCACAAAGCATCTTTCAAGTTTTCAACTTATGATATTTCCTTTATTAGCATAGGCCTCAATGAAATCCAAAGAAGTCCTTCTCAGGTTCCTCAAAGACAGTGTTAATGGACTCCTTCATGAAACATAAGTGTAATTCTGGGAGATGAATTCACACATCACCAAGAAGTTTCTAACAGAGCTTCTTTCTAGTTTTCATCTGAGGATATTTCCTTTGTCACCGTAAGCTTCATTGCGTTCAGCAGTATCCCATTGCAGATTTCCAGAAAACTGTGTTAGCAAACTGAACACTGAGGAGAAAACACAAGGTAACAGATTTAGCAAATTGTTCCAAGAAGGGAAGGTTGGAACTCTGTGTGACGAAGTCACACATCAGAAAGCAATCTCTCAGAAAGCTTCTCTCTACTTATTATCTCAGGATATTTCCTTTTTCACCATGGGCCCCTAAGGGCTCCCAAATCTTGTTTGGCAGATTCCATGAAAAGAGTGTTAGCAAACTGCCTCCTGAGAACTAAGCTGTAACTCCGTGAGAGGAATTCACAGATCACAAAGAACTTTCTCAGAAAGCTTCTTTCACGTTTTGAACGGGTGATATTTCCTTTACCAGCGTAGGCCTCAATGCGATCCAAAGAAGTCCTTCTCAGGTTCCTCAAAGACAGTATTAATGGACTGATGCATGAAACAGAGGTGTAATTCTGTGAGATGAATTCCCACAGCACCAGGAATTTCTATGAAAGCTTCTTTCTAGTTTTCATCTGAGGATATTTCCTTTGTCACCATAAGCTTCATTGTGTTCAGAAGTATCCCATTGTAGATTTCCAGAAAACTGTGTTAGCAAACTGAACACTGAAGAGAAACGTGTAAATCTGTGAGGTGCATTCACACGTTGAAATGCAGTTTCTCAAAAGGTTTCTTTCCAGTTTTGATCTGAGGATATTTACTTTTTCACCAAGGGCCCCTATGGGCTCCCAAATCTCATTTGGCATATTCCACGAAAAGAGTGTTAGCAAACTGCCTCCTGACAACTAAGCTGTAACTGCGTGAGAGGAATTCACAAATCACAACGAAGTTTCTCAGAAAGCTTCTTTAACGTTTTGAACGGGTGATATTTCCTTTACCAGCGTAGGCCTCAATGCAATCCAAAGAAGTCCTGCTCAGGTTCCTCAAAGACAGTGTTAATGGACTCCTGCATGGAACATAGGTGTAATTCTGTGAGATGAATTCACACATCACCAAGAAGTTTGTAAGAAAGCTTCTGTCTAGTTTTCATCTGATTATATTTCCTTTGTCACCGTAAGCTTCATTGCCTTAAGAGGTATCCCACTGCAGAATTCCAGAAAACTTAGTTAGCACACTAATCATTGAAGAGAAACTTGTAACTCGGTGAGTTGCATTCACTCATGGCAATGCAGTGTCTCAGAAGGCTTCTTTCCAGTTTTGATCTGAGGATATTTCATTTTTCACCATAGCCCTCAATGAGCTTCAAAATATACCTTTGCAGAATCCACGAGAACAGTGTTAGCAAACTGTTCCCAGAAGGGATGGGTGGAACTCTGTGTGCTGAAGTCACACATCAGAAAGCAATCTCTCAGAAAGCTTCTCTCTAGTCATTATGTGAGGATGTTTCCTTTTTCATCAAGGGCCCCTTTCGGGTCCCAAATATCACTTTCTATATTCCACGAAAAGGGAGGTCGCAAACTGCTTCCTGAAGTCTAAGTTATAAGTCTGCGAGATGAGCTCACAGATCAGAAAGAAGTTTCTCAGAAGGCTTCTTTCACGTTTTGAACGGATGATATTTCCTTTATCAGCGTAGGCCTCAATGCGATCCAAGGAAGCCGTTCTCAGGTTCCTCAAAGACAGTGTTAATGGACTGCTCCACGAAACATAAGTGTAACTCTGTGAGATGAACTCACACATCACCAAGAAGTTTCTAAGAAAGCTTCTTTCTAGATTCATCTGATTATACATCCTTTGTCACTGTAAGCTTCATTGCACTATGAAGTATCTCATTGCAGATTTCCAGAAAACTTAGTTAGCAAACTGATCACTGAAGAGAGTCGTGTAACTCTGGGAGTTGCATTCACTCATGGCAATGCAGTTTCTCAGAAGGCTTCTTTCCAGTTTTCATCTGAGGATATTTCCTTTTTCACCATAGCCCTCAATGAGCTCCCAAGTATACCTTTGCAGAATCCACGACAACAGTATAAGGAAATTGAAGGGAGACATCAGAAATCAATCTTTCAGAAAGCTTCTCTCTAGTTATTATGTGAGGATATTTCCTTTTTCATCATGGGCCCCTTTGGGCTCCCAAATATCACTTTCCAGAATCCACAGAAAGAGTGTTAGCAAACTGCTTCCTGGAGTCTAAGTTATAAGTCTGTGAAATGAACTCACAGATCAGAAAGAAGTTTCTCAGAAGGCTTCTTTCACGTTTTGAACGGATGTAATTTCCTTTCTCAGCGTAGTCCTCAATGCGATCCAAGGAAGCCCTTCTCATGTCCCTCAAAGATAGTGGTAATGGACTGCTCCACGAAATATAAGTGTAACTCTGTGATATGAATTCACACATCACCAAGAAGTTTCTAAGAAACCTTCTTTCTAGTTTTCATATGAGGATATTTCCTTTGTCACCGTAAGCTTCATTGCGCTAGGAGGTATACCATTGCAGATTTCCAGAAAACTTAGTTAGCAAACTGATCACTGAAGAGAAACGTGTAACACTGTGAGTTGCAATCACTCATGGCAATGCAGTTTCTCAGAAGGCTTCTTTCCATTTTTGATCTGAGGATATTTCCTTTTTCACCATAGCCCTCTAACCGCTCCCAAATATACCATTGCAAAATCCACGACAACAGTGTTAGCAAACTGTTTCAAGAAGGGAAGGGTGGAACTCTGTGTGATGAAGTCACACATCAGAAAGCAATCTCTCAGAAAGCTTCTCTCTAGTTATTATATGAGGATATTTCCTTTTTCACCATGGGCCCCTATGGACTACCAAATATCACTCTCCAGATTCCACGAAAAGAGTGTTTGCAACCTGCTTCCTGAAGTCTATGTTATAAGTCTGTGAGATGAACTCACAGATCAGAACGAAGTTTCTCAGAAAGCTTCTTTCACGTTTGAACGGAAGAAATTTCCTTTATCAGCATAGGCTTCAATGCGATCCAAGGAAGCCCTTCTCAGTTTCCTCAAAGACAGTGTTATTGGACTGCTCCAGGAAACATAAGTGTAACTCTGTGAGATGAATTCACACATCACCAAGAAGTTTCTAAGAAAGCTTCTTTCTAGTTTTCATCTTAGGATATTTTCTTTGTCACCATAAGCTTCATTGCGCTAAGAGGTATCCCATTGCAGAATTCCAGAAAACTTAGTTAGCACACTCATCACTGAAGAGAAACGTGTAACTGTGTGAGTTGCATTCACACATGACAATGCAGTTTCACAGAAAGCTTCTCTTTAGTTATGATGTGAGGATATTTCCTTTTTCACCATAGCCCTCAATGAGCTCCCAACTATACATTTGCAGAATCCACGACAACAGTGTTAGCAAACTGTTCCAAGAAGGGAAGGGTGGAACTCTGTGTGATGAAGTCACACATCAGAAAGCAATCTCTCAGAAAACTTCTCTCTAGTTATTATGTGAGGATATTTCCTTTTTTATCATGGGTCCCTAGGGGCTCCCAAATATCACTTTCCAGATTCCACGAAAGAGTGTTAGCAAACTGCTTCCTGAAATCTAAGTTATAAGACTTTGAGATTAACTCACAGATCAGAAAGAAGTTTCTCAGAAAGCTTCTTTCACGTTTTGAACGCATGAAATTTCCGTTATCAGCGTAGACCTCAATGCGATCCAAAAAAGCCGTTCTCAGATTCCTCAAAGACAGTGTTAATGGACTGCTCCACGAAACATAAGTGTAACTCTGTGAGATAAATCCACACATCACCAAGAAGTTTCTACGAAAGCTTCTTTCTAGTTTTCATCTATGGATATTTCCTTTGTCACCGTAAGGTTCATTGCGCTATGAAGTATCGAATTGCAGATTTCCAGAAAACTGTGTTAACAATCTGATCACTGAAGAGAAACGTGTAACTCTGTGAGTTGTCTTCACACGTGGCAATGCAGTTTCTCAGAAAGCTTCTCTTTAGTTATTATGGGAGGATATTTCCTTTTTCACAATAGCCCACAATGAGCTCCCAAATATACCTTTGCGGAATCCACGACAACAGTGTTAGCAAACTGTTGCAAGAAGGGAAAGGTGGAACTGTCTGTGATGAAACCGCACATCATAAAGGAATCTCTCAGGAAGCTTCTCTCTAGTTATTATGTGAGGATATTTCCTTTTTCACCATGGGCCCCTATCGGCTCCCAAATATCACTTTACAGATTCCACGAGAAGAGTGTTAGCAAACTGCGTCCTGAAGTCTAAGTTATAAGTTTGTGACATGAACTCACAGAGCAGAAATAAGTTTCTCAGAGTGCTTCTTTCACGTTTTAAACGGAAGAAATTTCCTTTATCAGCGTAGGCCTCAATGCGATCCAAAGAAGCCGTTCTCAGATTCTTCAAAGACAGTGTTAATGGACTGCTCCACGAAACATAAGTGTAACTCTGTGAGATGAATTCACATATCACCAAGAAGTTTCTAAGAAAGCTTCTTTCTAGCTTTCATCTGTGGATATTTCCTTTGTCACCCTAAGTTTCATTGCGCCATGAAGTATCTAATTTCAGATTTCCAGAAAACTGTGATAACAAACTGATCACTGAAGAGAAACGTGTAACTCTGTGAGTTGCATTCACACATGGCAAGGCAGTTTCTCAGAAACCTTCTCTTTAGTTATTATGTGAGGATATTTCCTTTTTCACCATAGCTCTCTATGAGCTCCCAAATATACCTTTGAAGAATCCACGACAACAGTGTTAGCAAACTGTTCCAAGAAGGGAAGGGTGGAACTCTGTGTGATGAAGCCGCACATCAGAAAGGAATCTCTCAGAAAGCTTCTCTCTAGTTATTATGTGAGGATATTTCCTTTTTCACCATGGGCCCCTTTGGGCTCCCAAATATCACTTTACAGATTCCACGAAAAGAGTGTTAGCAAACTGTTTCCTGAAGTCTAAGTTATAAGTCTGTGAGATGAACTCACAGATCAGAAAGAAGTTTCTCAGAAAGCTTCTTTCACGTTTTGAAAGGATGAAATTTGCTTTATCAGCCTCTGCCTCAATGCGATCCAAGGAATCCGTTCTCAGATTCCTCAAAGTCAGTGTTAATGGACTGCTCCACGAAACATAAGTGTAACTCTGTGAGATGAATTCACACATCACCAAGAATTTTCTATGTAAGCTTCCTTCTAGTTTTTATCTGTTCATATTTCCTTTGTCACCTTAAGGTTCATTGCGCTATGAAGTATCTAATTGCAGATTTCCAGAAAAATGTGTTAACAAACTGATCACTGAGGAGAAACGTGTAACCCTGTGAGTTGCATGCACAAATGGCAATGCAGTTTCTCACAAAGCTTCTCTATAGTTATTATGTGAGGATATTACATTTTTCACCATAGCCCTCATTGAGCTCCCAAATATACCTTTGCAGAATTCACGAGAACAGTGTTAGCAAACTGTTCCAAAAAGGGAAGGGTGGAACTCTGTGTGATGATGCCACACATCAGAAAGGAATCTCTCAGAAAGCTTCTCTCCAGTTATTATGTGAGGATATTTCCTTTTTCACAATGAGCCCCTAAGGGCTCCCAAATATCACTTTACAGATTCCACGAAAAGAGTGTAAGCAAACTGCATCCTGCAGTCTAAGTTATAAGCCTGTGGGATGAACTCACAGATCAGAAAGAAGTTTCTCAGAAAGCTTCTTTCACGTTTTCAAAGCATGAAATTTCCGTTATCAGCGTAGACCTCAATGCCATCCAAAGAAGCCGTTCTCAGATTCCTCAAATACCGTGTTAATGGACTGCTCCACGAAACATAAGTGTAACTCTGTGAGATGAATTCACACATCACCAAGAAGTTTCTAAGAAAGCTTCTTTCTAGTTTTCATCTATGGATATTTCCTTTGTCACCGTAAGTTTCATTGCGCTATGAAGTATCGAATTGCAGATTTCCAGAAAACTGTGTTAACAATCTGATCACTGAAGAGAAACGTGTAAATCTGTGAGTTGCATTCACACATGGCAATGCAGTTTCTCAGAAAGCTTCTCTTTAGTTATTATGGGAGGATATTTCCTTTTTCACCATAGCCCTCAATGAGCTCCCAAATATACCTTTGCAGAATCCACGACAACAGTGTTAGCAACCTGTTCCAAGAAGGGAAGGGTGGAACTCTGTGTGATGAAGCCGCACATCAGAAAGGAATCTCTCAGAAAGCTTCTCTCTAGTTATTATGTGAGGATATTTCCTTTTTCACCATGGGCCCCTATGGGCTCCCAAATATCACTTTACAGATTCCACGAAAAGAGTGTTAGCAAACTGCTTCCTGAAGTCTAAGTTATAAGTCTGTGAGATGAACTCACAGATCAGAAAGAAGTTTCTCAGAAAGCTTCTTTCACGTTTTGAACGGATGAAATTTCCTTTATCAGCGTAGGCCTCAATGCGATCCAAAGAAGCCGTTCTCAGATTCCTCAAAGACAGTGTTAATGGACTGCTCCACGAAACATAAGTGTAACTCTGTGAGATGAATTCACACATCACCAAGAATTTTCTAAGAAAGCTTCTTCTACTTTTCATCTGTGGGTATTTCCTTTGTCACCGTAAGGTTCATTGCGCTATGAAGTATCTAATTGCAGATTTCCAGAAAACTGTGTTAACAAACTGATCACTGAGGAGAAACGTGTAACTCTGTGAGTTGCATTCACACATGGCAATGCAGTTTCTCAGAAAGCTTCTCCTTAGTTATTATGTGAGGATATTACCTTTTTCACCATAGCCCTCATGAGCTCCCAAATATACCTTTGCAGAATCTACGAGCAACAGTGTTAGCAAACTGTTCCAGAAGGGAAGGGTGGAACTCTGTGTGATGAATGCCGCACATCAGAAAGGAATCTCTCAGAATGCTTCTCTCTAGTTATTATGTGAGGATATTTCCTTTTTCACCATGGGCCCCTATGGGCTCCCAAATATCACTTTACAGATTCCACGAAAAGAGTGTTAGCAAACTGCTTCCTGAAGTCTAAGTTATAAGTCTGTGAGATGAACTCACAGATCAGAATGAAGTTTCTCAGAAAGCTTCTTTCACGATTTGAACGGATGAAATTTCCTTTATCAGCGTAGGCCTCAATGCGATCCAAAGAAGCCGTTCTCAGATTCCTCAAAGACAGTGTTAATGGACTGCTCCACGAAACATAAGTGTAACTCTGTGAGATGAATTCACACATCACCTAGAAGTTTCTAAGAAAGCTTCTTTCTAGTTTTCATCTGTGGATATTTCCCTTGTCACCATAAGGTTCATTTGTGCTATGAAGTATCGAATTGCATATTTCCAGAAAACTGTGTTAACAAACTGATCACTGAAGAGAAACGTGTAACTCTGTGAGTTGCATTCACACATGGCAATGCAGTTTCTCAGAAAGCTTCTCTTTAGTTATTATGGGAGGATATTTCTTTTTCACCATAGCCCTCAATGAGCTCCCAAATATACCTTTGCAGAATCCACGACAACTGTGTTAGAAAACTGTTCCATGAAGGGAAGGGTGGAATTCTGTGTGATGAAGACGGACATCAGAAAGGAATCTCTCGGAATGCTTCTCTCTAGTTATTATGTGAGGATATTTACTTTTTCACCATGGGCCCCTATGGGCTCCCAAATATCACTATACAGATTCCACGAAAAGAGTGTTAGCAAACTGCTTCCTGAAGTCTAAGTTATAAGTCTGTGAGATGAACTCACAGATCAGACAGAAGTTTCTCAGAATGCTACTTTCACGTTTTAAACGGATGAAATTTCCTTTATCAGCGTAGGCCTCAATGCGATCCAAAGAAGCCGTTCTCAGATTCCTCAAAGACAGTGTTAATGGACTGCTCCACGAAACATAAGTGTAACTCTGTGAGATGAATTCACATATCCCCAAGCAGTTTCTAAGAAAGCTTCTTTCTAGCTTTCATCTGTGGATATTTCCTTTGTCACCGTAAGTTTCATTGCGCCATGAAGTAACTGAATTCAGATATCCAGAAAACTGTGATAACAATCTGATCACTGAGGAGAAACGTGTAACTCTGTGAGTTGCATTCACACATGGCAATGCAGTTTCTCAGAAAGCTTCTCCTTAGTTATTATGTGAGGATATTTCCTTTTTCACCATAGCCCTCAATGAGCTCCCAAATATACCTTTGCAGAATCTATGACAACAGTGTTAGCAAACTGTTCCAGGAAGGGAAGGGTGGAACTCGGTGTGATGAAGCCGCACATCAGAAAGCAATCTCTCAGAATGCTTCTCTCTAGTTATTATGCGAGGATATTTCCTTTTTCACCATGGGCCCCTATGGGCTCCCAAATATCACTTTACAGATTCCACGAAAAGAGTGTTAGCAAACTGCTTCCTGAAGTCTAAGTTATAAGTCTGTGAGATGAACTCACAGATCAGAAAGACGTTTCTCAGAATGCTTCTTTCACGTTTTGAACGGATGAAATTTCCTTATCAGCGTAGGCCTCAATGCGATCCAAAGAAGCCGTTCTCAGATTCCCTCAAAGACAGTGTTAATGGACTGCTCCACGAAACATAAGTGTAACTCTGTGAGATGAATTCACACATCACCTAAGAAGTTTCTAAGAAAGCTTCTTTCTAGTTTTAATCTGTGGATATTTCCTTTGTCACCATAAGGTTCATTGTGCTATGAAGTATCGAATTGCATATTTCCAGAAAACTGTGTTAACAAACTGATCACTGAAGAGAAACGTGTAACTCTGTGAGTTGCATTCACACATGGCAATGCAGTTTCTCAGAAAGCTTCTCTTTAGTTATTATGGGAGGATATTTGCTTTTTGACCATAGCCCTCAATGAGCTCCCAAATATACCTTTGCAGAATCCACGACAACTGTGTTAGAAAACTGTTCCATGAAGGGAAGGGTGGAATTCTGTGTGATGAAGCCGGACATCAGAAAGGAATCTCTCGGAATGCTTCTCTCTAGTTATTATGTGAGGATATTTCCTTTTTCACCATGGGCCCCTATGGGCTCCCAAATATCACTTTACAGATTCCACGAAAAGAGTGTTAGCAAACTGCTTCCTGAAGTCTAAGTTATAAGTCTGTGAGATGAACTCACAGATCAGAAAGAAGTTTCTCAGAAAGCTCCTTTCACGTTGTGAACGGATGAAATTTCCTTTATCAGCGTAGGCCTCAATGCGATCCAAAGAAGCCGTTCTCAGATTCCTCAAAGACAGTGTTAATGGACTGCTCCATGAAACATAAGTGTAACTCTGTGAGATGAATTTACACATCACCAAGAAAATTCTAAGAGAGCTTCTTTCTAGTTTTCATCTGTGGATATTTCCTTTGTCTCCGTAAGGTTCATTGCGCTATGAAGTGTCGAATTGCAGATTTCCAGAAAACTGTGTTAACAAACTGATCACTGAAGAGAAACGTTTAACTCTGTGAGTTGCATTCACACATGGCAATGCAGTTTCTCAGAAAGCTTCTCTTTAGTTATTATGTGAGGATATTTCCTTTTTCACCGTAGCCCTCAATGAACTCCCAAATATACCTTTGCAGAATCCACGACAACAGTGTTAGGAAACTGTTCCAAGAAGGGAAGGGTGGAACTCTGTGTGATGAAGCCGCACCTCAGAAAGGAATCTCTCAGAAAGCTTCTCTCTAGTTATTATGTGAGGATATTTCCTTTTTTACCATGGGCCCCTATGGGCTCCCAAATATCACTTTACAGATTCCACGAAAAGAGTGTTAGCAAACTGCTTCCTGAAGTCTAATTTATAAGTCTGTGAGATGAACTCACAAATCAGAAAGACGTTTCTCAGAATGCTTCTTTCCCGTTTTGAACGGATGAAATTTCCTTTATTAGCGTAGGCCTCAATGCTATCCAAAGAAGCCATTCTCAGTTTCCTCAAAGACAGTGTTAATGGACTGCTCCAGGAAACATAAGTGTAACTCTGTGAGATGAATTCACACATCACCAAGAAGTTTCTAAGAAAGCTTCTTTCTAGTTTTAATCTGTGGATATTTCCTTTGTCAACGTAAGGTTCATTGCGCTATGAAGTATCTAATTGCAGATTTCCAGAAAACTGTGTTAACAAACTGATCACTGAAGAGAAACGTGTAACTCTGTGAGTTGCATTCACACATGGCAATGCAGTTTCTCAGAAAGCTTGTCATTAGTTATTATGGGAGGATATTTCCTTTTTCACCATAGCCCTCAATGACCTCCCAAATATACCTTTGCAGAATCCACGACAACAGTGTTAGCAAACTGTTCCAAGAAGGGAAGGGTGGAACACTGTGTGATGAACTCACACTTCAGAAAGCAATCTCTCAGACAGCTTCTCTCTAGTTATTATGTGAGGATATTTCCTTTTTCATCATGGGCCCCTATGGGCTCCCAAATATCACTTTTCAGAATCCACGAAAGGAGTGTTAGCAAACTGCTTCCCGAAGTCTAAGTTATATGTCTGTGAGATGAACTCACAGATCAGAAAGCAGTTTCTCAGAAGGCTTCTTTCACGTTTTGAACGGATGAAATTTCCTTTATCAGCGTAGGCCTCAATGCGATCCAAGGAAGCCCTTCTCAGCTTCCTCAAAGACATTGTTAATGGACTACTCCACGAAACATAAGTGTAACTCTGTGAGGTGAATTCACACATAACCAACAAATTTCTAGGAAAGCTTCTTTCTAGTTTTCATCTGAGGATATTTCCTTTGTCACCATAAGCTTCATTGTGCTAAGAGGTATCCCATTGCAGATTTCCAGAAAACTTAGTTAGCAAACTGATCACTGAAGAGAAACGTGTAACTCTGTGAATTGCATTCACTCATGGCAATGCAGTTTCTCAGAAGGCTTCTTTCCAGTTTTGATCTGGGGATATTTTCTTTTTCACCATAGCCCTCAATGAGCTCCCAAATATATCTCTGCAGACAACAGTGTTAGCAAACTGTTCCAAGAAGGGAACGGTTGAACTCTGTGTGATGAAGTCACACATCAGAAAGCAATCTCTCAGAAAGCTTCTCTCTATTTATTATGTGAGAATATTTCCTTTTTCACCATGGGCAACATGGGCTCCCAAATATCACTTTCCAGAATCCACGAAAAGAGTGTTCGCAAATTGCTTCCTGAAGTCTAAGTTATAAGTCTGTGAGATGAACTCACAGATCAGAAAGAAGTTTCTGAGAAAGCTTCTTTCACGTTTTCAAAGGATGATATTTCCTTTATCAGCATAGGTCTCAATGCGATCCAAGGAAGCCCTTCTCAGGTTCCTCAAGACAGTGTTAATGGACTGCTCCATGAACATAAGTGTCACTCTGTGAGAGAATTCA
>NC_044552.1:143099535-143119273 GCF_007565055.1 Rhinopithecus roxellana | reverse complement strand
TGAATCTACTAAATAACCTTGGGAGTATGGCAATTTTCACGATATTGATTCTTCTATCCATGAGATGGTATGTTTTCATTTGTTTGTGTCCTCTTTGATTTCACTGAGCAGTGGTTTGTTTAGTTTCCTTGAAGAGGTCCTTTACATCCCTTGTAAGCTGGATTCCTAGATATTTATTCTCTTTGAAGCAATTGTGAATGGAAGTTCATTCTGATTGGCTCTCTGCTTGTCTGTTTGGTTGTATAAGAATGTTGTGATTTTGCACATTAATTTTGTATCCTGAGACTTTGCTGAAGTTGCATATCAGCTGAAGGAGATTTGGGGCTGAGACATGGGGTTTTCTAAATATACAATCACGTCATCTGCAAACAGGGAACAATTTGACTTCTTCTTTTCCTAACTGGATAACCTTGATTCTTTCTCTTGCCTGATTGCCTAGCCAGACTTCCAAGACCTAGTTGAATAGGATTGTGGAGAGGGCATCCTGTCTTGTGGCCAGTTTCAAAGGAATTTTTCCAGTTTTTGCCCATTCAGATATGATTATAGCTGTGGTTGTCATAATAGCTCTTATGATTTTGAGGTACGTTCCATCAATACCGAATTTATTGAGCGTTTTTGCATGACGGGCTGTTGAATTTGTCAAGCCTCCTTTCTGCATTCTTGAGATCATCATGTGGTTCTTGTCTTTGGTCTCTTTATATGCTGGATTACGTTTTGATTTTGCGAATGTTGCACCAGCCCTGCATCCCGGGATGAGCCCACTGATTCATGGTGGATAGCTCTTTTGGATGTGCTGCTGAACTCGGTTTTGCCAGTATTTTATTGAGAATTTTTGCATCGTGTTCATCAGGGTATTGGCCTGAATTCTTCTTTTGGTTGTGTCTGCTGCCGGCTTTGGTTAGGATGATGTTGGCTCATAAAATGAGTTAGGAATATTCCTCTTTTTCTATTGATTGGAATAGTTTCAGAAGGAATGGTACCAGCTCCTCCTTGTCTCTGGTAAAAATCAGCTGTGAATCCATCTGGTCCTGGATTTTTTTGGTGGGTAGGCTATTAATTGTTGCCTCATTTCAGAGCCTGGTATTGGTCTATTAGGGATTCAACTTCTTCCTGGTTTAGTCCTGGGAGAGTGTAAGTGTCCAGGAAATTATCCCGTTTCTTTTAGTTTTCTAGTTTGATTTGCGTAAAGGCTTGTATTACTTCTTGATGGTTGTTGTATTTCTTGGGGTCGGTGGTGATATCCCCTTTATCATTTTTTATTGCGTCTTTTGATTCCTCTCTCTTTTCTTCTTTATTAGTCTTGCTGGAGGTCTGTCAATTTGTTGATCTTTTCAAAAAACCAACTCCGGATTCACTGATTTTTTGGAGGGTTTTTGTGTCTCTATTCTTTCAGTTCTGCTCTGATCTTAGTTATTTCTTGCCTTCTGCTAGCTTTTGAATGTGTCTGCTCTTGCCTCTCTAGTCTTCTTAATTGTGATGTTAGAGTGTCAATTTTAGATCTTTCCAGCTTTCTCTTGTGGGCATTAGTGCTATAAATTTCCCTCTAACAACTGCTTTAATGTGTCCCAGAATTCTGGTATGTTGTATATTTGTTCTATTGGTTTCAAAGAACATCATTACTTTTTGCTTTCACTTTCGTATGTACCAGTAGTCATTCAGGAGCAGGTTGTTCAGTTTCCATGTCGTTGAGCGGTTTTGATTGAGTTTCTTGGTCCTGAGTTCTAGTTTGATTGCACTGTGGTCTGAGAGACAGTTTGTTTAATTTCTTTTCTTGTACATTTCTGAGGAGTGCTTTCTTCCAATTTGGGCAATTTTGGAATAAGTGCGATTGTGGTGCTGAGAAGAATGTATATTCTGTTGATTTGGGGTGGAAGTTCTCTAGATGTCTATTGGTCTGCTTGGTGCAGAGATGAGTTCAATCCGGATATCCTTGTTAACTTCTGTCTCGTTGATCTGTCTAATGTTGACAGTGGAGTGTTGAAGTCTCCCATTATTATTGTATGGGAGTCTAAGTCCTTTGTAAGTCTCTAAGGACTTGCTTATGAATCTGGGTGTGCTCTGTTTGGGTGCATATATATTTGGGAGGGTTAGCTTTCCTATTGAATTGATCCCTTACCATTATGTAATGGCCTTCTTTGTCTCTTTTGATCTTTGATGTTTTAAGTCTGTTTTTCAGAGAGGATTGCAACCCCTGCTTTTTTTTGTTCTCCATATGCTTGGTAGATCTTCCTCCATCTTTATTTTGAGCCTATGTATGTCTCTGCATGTGAGATGGGTCTCCTGAATACAGCAGACTGATGGGTCTTGACTCTTTATCCAGTTGCCAGTCTGTGTCTTTTAATTGAGCATTTTAGTCCATTACATTAAGGTTAATATTGTTATGTGTGAACTTGATCTGTATTATGATATTAACTTGGTTATTTTGCTCGTTAGTTGATGCAGTTTCTTCTAGTCGATGGTCTTTAACATTTTGGATGTTTTTGAATGGCTGCGTGAGTGTTATCAACCTGCTTCCTGAGAACTAAGTTGTAACTCTGTTAGAGGAATTCACAGATCTCAAAGAAGTTTCTCAGAAAGCTTCTTTCACGTTTTGAGCTGATGATATTTCCTTTATGATGGTAGTCTTCAATGCGATCCAAAGAAGTCCTTCTCAGGTTCCTCCAAGACAGTGTTAATGGAATGCTGCAAGAAACATAAGTGTAACTTTGTGAGATGAATTCACACATCACCAAGAAGTTTCTAAGAAAGCTACTTTCTTGTTTTCATCTTAGGATATTTCCTTTGTCACCGTAAGCTTCATTGCGTTCAGAAGTATCCCATTGCAGAATTCCAGAAAACTGTGTTAGCAAACTGAACACTGAAGAGAAACGTGTAACTCTGTGAGTTGCATTCACATATCGAAATGCAGTTTCTCAGAAGGCCTCTTTCCTGTTTTGATCTGAGGATATTTCCTTTTTCACCATTGCCCTCAGTGAGCTGCAAATATCACTTTGCAGAACACAAGATAACAGAGTTAGCAAACTGTTCCAAGAAGGGAAGGGTGGAACTCGGTGTGATGAAGTCACACATCAGAAAGCAATCTCTCAAAAAGCTTCTCTCTAGTTATTATCTGAGGATATTTCCTTTTTCACCATGGGCCCCTAAGGCCTCCCAAATCTCACTTGGCAGATTCCACGAAAAGAGTGTTAGCAAACTGCTTCCTGAGAACTAAGTTGTAACTCTGTGAGAGGAGTTCACAGATCACAAAGAATTTTCTCAGAAAGCTTCTTTCACCTTTTGAAGTGATGATATTTCCTTTATCAGCGTAGGCCTCAATGCGATCCAAGGAAGTCCTTCTCAAGTTCCTCAAAGAGAGTGTTAATGGACTGCTGCATGAAACTTAAGTGTAATTCTGTGAGATGAATTCACACATCACCAAGAAGTTTGTAACAGAGCTTCTTTCTAGTTTTCATCTGAGGATATTTCCTTTGTTAGTGTAAGCTTCATTGCGTTCAGAGGTATCCCATTGCAGATTTCCAGAAAACTGTGTTAGGAAACTGAACACTGAAGAGAAACGTGTAAATCTGTGAGTTGCATTCACATATCGAAATGCAGTTTCTCAGAAAGCTTCTTTCCAGTTTTGATCTGAGGATATTTCCTTTTTCACCATAGCCCTCAGTGAGCTCCCATATATCACTTTGCAGAACACATGATAACAGAGTTAGCAAAATCTTCCCAGAAGGGAAGGGTGGAACTCTATGTGATGAAGTCACACATCAGAAAGGAATATCTCAGAAAGCTTCTCCCTTGTTATTATCTGAGGATATTTCCTTTTTCACCATGGTCCACTATTGGCTCCCAAATCACAATTGGCAGATATCACGAAAAGAGTGTTAGCAAATTGCTTCCTGAGAACTAAGTTGTAACTATGTGAGAGGAATTCACAGATAACAAAGAAGTTTCTCGGAAAGCTTCTTTCACGTTTTGAACTGATGACATTTCCTTAATCAGCGTAGGCCTCAATGCGATCCAAAGAAGTCCTTCTCCAGTTCCTCAAAGACAGTGTTAATGGAATGCTGCAAGAAACGTAAGTCTAACTTTGTGAGATAAATTCACACATCACCAAGAAGTTTCTAACAGAGCTTCTTTCTAGTTTTCATCTGAGGATATTTCCTTTGTCACCATAAGCTTCATTGCGTTCAGAAGTATCCCATTGCAGATTTCCAGAAAACTGTGTTTGCAAAATGAACACTGAAGAGAAACATGTAACTCTGTGAGTTGCATTCACACATCGAAATGCAGTTACTCAAAAGGCTTCTTTCCAGTTTTGATCTGAGGATATTTCCTTTTTCACCATAGTCCTCTGTGAGCTCCCAAATATCACTTTGCAGAACACAAGATAACAGAGTTAGCAAACTGTTCCATGAAGGGAAGGGTGGAACTCTGTGTGATGAAGTCACACATCAGAAAGCAATCTCTCAGAAAGCTTCTCTCTAGTTATTATCTGAGGATATTTCCTTTTTCACCAAGGGCCACTATGGGCTCCCAAATCTCATTTGGCAGATTCCACGAAAAGAGTGTTAGCAAACTGCCTCCTGAGATCTAAGCTGTAACTCCGTGAGAGGAATTCACAGATCACAAAAAAGTTTCTCACAAAGCTTCTTTCACGTTTTGAACGGGTGATATTTCCTTTACCAGCGTAGGCCTCAATGCGATCCAAAGAAGTCCTTCTCAGGTTCCTCAAAGACAGTATTAATGGACTGCTGCATGAAACAGAGGTGTAATTCTGTGAGATGAATTCCCACAGCACTAAGAAGTTTCCAAGAATGCTTCTTTCTAGTTTTCATCTGAGGATATTTCCTTTGTCACCGTAAGCTTCACTGTGTTCAGAATGTATCCCATTGCAGAATTCCAGAAAACTGTGTTAGCAAACTGAACACTGAAGAGAAACGTGTAACACTGTGAGTTGCATTCACACATCGAAATGCAGTTTCTCAGAAGGCTTCCTTCCAGTTTTCATCTGGGTATATTTCCTTTTTCACCATAGTCCTCAGTGAGCTCCCAATTATCACTTTGCAGAACACAAGATAACAGAGTTAGCAAACTCTTCAAAGAAGGGAAGGGTGGAATTTTGGGTGATGAAGTCACACGTCAGAAAGCAATCTCTCAGAAAGCTTCTTTCTAGTAATTATCTGAGGATATTTCCTTTTTCACCATGGGCCCCTATGGGCTCCCAAATCTCATTTGGCAGGTTCCACGAAAAGAGTGTTAGCAAAATCCTACCTGAGAACTAAGCTGTAACTCTGTGAGAGGAATTCACAGATCACAAAGAAGTTTCTCAGGAAGCTTCTTTCACGTTTTCAATTTATGGTATTTCCTTTATCAGCGTAGGCCTCAATGCAATCCAAAGAAGTCCTTCTCAGCTTCCTCAAAGACAGTGTTAATGGACTCTTTCATGAAACATAAGTGTAATTCTGTGAGATGAATTCACACATCACCAAGAAGTTTCTAACAGTGCTTCTTTCTAGTTTCCTTCTGAGGATATTTCCTTTGTCACCGTAAGCTTCATTGCATTCAGAAGTATCCCATTGCAGATTTCCAGAAAACTGGGTTAGCAAACTGAACACTGAAGAGAAACGTGTAACTCTGTGAGTTGCATTCACACATCGAAATGCATTTTCTCAGAAGGCTTCTTTCCAGTTTTGATCTGAGGATATTTCCTTTTTCACCATAGCTCTCAGTGAGCTCCCAAATAAGACTTTGTAGAACACAAGATAACAGAGTTAGCAAACTCTTCCAAGAAGGGAAGGGTGGAACTCTGTGTGATGAAGTCACACATCAGAAAGCAATCTCTCAGAAAGCTTCTCTCTAGTTATTATCTGAGGATATTTCCTTTTTCACCATGGGCCCCTAAAGGCTCCCAAATCTCATTTGGCAGATTCCACGAAAGAGTGTTAGCAAACTGCTTCCTGAGAACTAAGCTGTAACTCTGTGAGAGGAATTCACAGATCACAAAGAAGTTTCTCACAAAGCTTCTTTCACGTTTTCAACTTATGATATTTCCTTTTTCAGCGTAGGCCTCAATGAAATCCAAAGAAGTCCTTCTCAGGTTCCTCAAAGACAGTGTTAATGAACTCCTTCATGAAACATAAGTGTAATTCTGTGAGATGAATTCAGACATCACCAAGAAGTTTCTAACAGAGCTTCTTTCTAGTTTTCATCTGAGGATATTTCCTTTGTCAACGTAAGCTTCATTGCATTCAGCAGTATCCCATTGCAGATGTCCAGAAAACTGTGTTAGCAAACTGAACACTGAGGAGAAAACACAAGGTAACAGAGTTAGAAAATTGTTCCAAGAAGGGAAGGTTGGAACTCTATGTGACGAAGTCACACATCAGAAAGCAATCTCTCAGAAAGCTTCTCTCCAGTTATTATCTGAGGATATTTCCTTTTTCACCATGGGCCCCTAAGGGCTCCCAAATCTCACTTTGGAGATTCCACGAAAAGAGTGTTAGCAAACTCCTTCCTGAGAAATAAACTGTAACTCTGGGAGAAGAATTCACAGATCACAAAGAAGTTTCTCAGGAAGCTTCTTTCACGTTTTGAACGGGTGATATTTCCCTTGCCATCGTAGGCCTCAATGCGATCCAAATAAGTCCTTCTCAGGATCCTCAAAGACAGTGTTAATTGAAAGCTGCATGAAACATATGTGTAATTCTGTGAGATGAATTCACACATCACCAAGAAGTTTCTAACAGAGCTTCTTTCTAGTTTTCATCTGAGGATATTTCCTTTGTCACCGTAAGCTTCTTTGCGTTCAGAAGTATCCCATTGCAGATTTCCAGAAAACTGTGTTAGCAAACTGAACACTGAGGAGAAACATGTAACTCTGTGAGTTGCATTTACACATCGAAATGCAGTTTCTCAGAAGGCTTCTTTCCAGTTTTGATCTGAGGATATTTCCTTTTTCACCATAGTCCTCCGTGAGCTCCCAAATATCACTTTGCAGAACACAAGATAACAGAGTTAGCACACTCTTCCAAGAAGGGAAGGGTGGAACTTTGTGTGATGAAGTGAAACATCAGAAAGCACTCTCTCAGAAAGCTTCTCTCTAGTTATTATCTGAGGATATTTCCTTTTTCACCAAGGGCCCCTATGGGCTCCGAAATCTCATTTGGCAGATTCCACGAAAAGAGTGTTAGCAAACTGCCTCCTGAGAACTAAGCTGTAACTCCGTGAGAGGAATACACAGATCACAAAGAAGTTTCTCACAAAGCTTCTTTCACGTTTTGAACGGGTGATATTTCCCTTACCAGCGTAGGCCTCAATGCGATCCAAAGAAGTCCTTCTCAGGTTCCTCAAAGACAGTATTAATGGACTGCTGCATGAAACAGAGGTGTAATTCTGTGAGATGAATTCACACAGCACCAAGAAGTTTCTAAGAAAGCTTCTTTCTAGTATTCATCTGAGGATATTTCCTTTGTCACCGTAAGCTTCATTGCGTTCAGAAATATCCCATTGCAGATTTCCAGAAAACTGTGTTAGCAAACTGAACACTGAAGAGAAACGTGTAACTCTGTGAGTTGCATTCACACATTGAAATGCAGTTTCTCAAAAGGCTTCCTTCCAGTTTTCATCTGGGTATATTTCCTTTTCCACCATAGTCCTCAGTGAGGTCCCAATTATCACTTTGCATAACACAACATAACAGAGTTAGCAAACTCTTCAAAGAAAGGAAGGTTGGAATTTCGTGATGAAGTCACACATCAGTAAGCAATCTCTGAGAAAGCTTCTCTCTAGTTATTATATGAGGATATTTCCTTTTTCACCATGGGCCCCTAAGGGCTCCCAAATCTCACTTTGCAGATTCCACGAAAAGAGGGTTAGCAAACTGCTTCCTGAGAACTAAGCTGTAAATCTGTGATAGGAATTCACAGATCAAACAGAAGTTTCTCAGAAAGTTTCTTTCACGTTTTGAACTCATTATATTTCCCTTAACAGCGTAGGCCTCAATGCGATCCAAAGAAGTCCTTCTCAGGATCCTCAAACACAGTGTTAACGGACTGCTGCATGAAACATAAGTGTAATTCTGTGAGATGCATTCACACATCACCGAGAAATTTTTAATAGAGCTTCTTTCTAGTTTTCATCTGAGGATATTTCCTTTGTCACCGTAAGCTTCATTGCGTTCAGAAGTATCCCATTGCAGATTTCCAGAAAACTCTGATAGCAAACTGAACACGGAGGAGAAACGTGTAACTCTGTGAGTTGCATTCACACATCGAAATGCAGTTTCTCAGAAGGCTTCCTTCCAGTTTTCATCTGGGTATATTTCCTTTTTCACCATAGTCCTCAGTGAGCTCCCAATTATCACTTTGAAGAACACAAGATAACAGAGTTAGCAAACTCTTCAAAGAAGGGAAGGGTGGAACTTTGGGTGATGAAGTCACACATCAGAAACCAATCTCTCAGAAAGCTTCCTTCAAGATATTATCTGAGGATATTTCCTATTTCACCATGGGCCCCTATGGGCTCCCAAATCTCATTTGGCAGGTTGCACGAAAAGAGTGTAAGGAAACTGCTTCCTGAGAACTATGATGTAAGTCTGTGAGAGGAATTCACAGATCACAAAGAAGTTTCTCAGAAAGCTTCTTTCACCTTTTGAACAGAAGATATTGCCTTTACCAGCGTAGGCCTCAATGCGATCCAAAGAAGTCCTTCTCAGCTTCCTCAAACACAGTGTTCATGGACTGCTCCACGAAAATAAGTGTCACTATGTGAGATGAATTCACACATCATCAAGAAGTTTCTAAGAAAGCTTCTTTCTAGTTTTCTCTGAGGATATTTCCTTTGTCACCATAAGCTTCATTGCACTAAGAGGCATCCCATTGCAGATTTCCAGAAAATTTAGTTAAAAACTGATCACAGAAGAGAAACGTTTAACTCTGTGAGTTACATTCACTCATGGCAATGCAGTTTCTCAGAAAGCTTCTCTTTAGTTATTATGTGAGGATATTTCCTTTTTCACCATAGCCCTCAATGAGCTCCCAAATATACCTTTGCAGAATCCACGACAACAGTGTTAGCAAACTGTTCCAAGAAGGGAAGGGTGGAACTCTGTGTGATGAAGTCACACGTCAGAAAGCAATCTCTCAGAAAGCTTCTTTCTGGTTATTATATGAGGATATTTCCTTTTTCACAATAGGTCCCAATAGGCTAGCAAATATCACATTGCAGATTCCACGAAAAGAGTGTTAGCAAACTGCTTCTTGAGGCACAGGTTGTAACTCTGTGAGATGAATTCACAGATCAGAAAGAAGTTTCTCAGAAAGCTTCTTTCACGTTTTGAACGGATGATATTTCCTTTATCAGCATAGGCCTCAATGCAATCCAAGGAAGCCCTTCTCAGTTTCCTCAAAGACAGTGTTAATGGACTGCTCCACGAAACATAAGTGTAACTCTGTGAGATGAATTCACACTTCACCAAGAAGTTTCCAAGAATGTTTCTCTCTAGTTTTCATCTGTGGATATTTCCTTTGTCACCGTAAGGTTCATTGCGCTATGAAGTATCGAATTGCAGATATCCAGAAAACTGTGTTAACAAACTGATCACCAAAGAGAAACGTGTAACTCTGTGAGATGCATTCACACATGGCAATGCAGTTTCTCAGAAAGCTTCTCTTTAGTTATTATGTGAGGATAATTCCTTTTTCACCATAGCCCTCAAAGAGTTCCCAAATATACCTTTGCAGAATCCACGAAAACAGAGTTAGCAAACTGTTCCAAGAAAGGAAGGGTGGAACTCTGTGTGATGAAGTCACACATCAGAAAGTCATCTCTCAGAAAGCTTGTCTCTAGTTATTATGTGACGATTTTTCCTTTTTCATCAAGGGCCCCTATGGGCTCCCAAATATTACGTTGCAGATTCCACGAAAAGAGTGTTAGCAAACTGCTTCCTGAAGTCTAAGTTATAAGTCTGTGAGATGAACTCACAGATCAGAAAGAAGTTTCTCAGAAAGCTTCTTTCACGTTTTGAATGGATGAAATTTCCTTTATCAGCGTCGGCCTCAATGCGATCCAAAGAAGCCGTTCTCAGATTCCTCAAAGACAGTGTTAATGGACTGCTCCACGAAACATAAGTGTAACTCTGTGAGATGAATTCACACATAACCGAGAAGTTTCAAAGAAAGCTTTTTTCTGGTTTTCATCTGAGGGTATTTCCTTTGTCACCGTAAGCTTCATTGCGCTAAGAGGTATCCCATTGCAGATTTCCAGAAAAGTTAGTTACCAAACTGATCACTGAAGAGAAACGTGTATCTCTGTGAGTTGCATTCACTCATGGCAATGCAGTTTTTCAGAAGGCTTCTTTCCAGTTTTGATCGGAGGATATTTCCTTTTTCACCACAGCCCTCAGTGAGCTCCCAATTATACCTTTGCAGAATCCACGACATTAGTGTTAGCAAACTGTTCCAAGAAGGGAAGGGTGGAAGTCTGTGTGATGAAGTCACACATCAGAAAGCAATCTCTCAGAAAGCTTCTCTCTAGTTATTATGTGAGGATATTTCCTTTTTCATCATGGGCCCCTATGGGCTCCCAAATATCACTTTCCAGATTCCACGAAAAGAGTGTTAGCAAACTGCTTCCTGAAGTCCAAGTTATAAGTCTGTGAGATGAACTCACAGAGCAGAAAGAAGGTTCTCAGAAAGCTACTTTCACGTTTTGAACGGAAGAAATTTGCTTTATCAGCGTAGGCCTCAATTCGATCCAAGGAAGCCCTTCTCAGGTTCCTCAAAGACAGTGTTAATGGACTGCTGCACGAAATATAAGTGTAACTCTGTAAGATGATTTCACACACCACCAAGAAGTTTCTAAATAAGCTTCTTTCTAGTTTTCATCTGTGGATATTTCCTTTGTCACAGTAAGGTTCATTGCGCTATGAAGTATCTAATTGCAGATTTCCAGAAAACTGTGTTAACAAACATCACTGAAGAGAAACGTGTAACTCTATGAGTTGCATTCACACATCGCAATGCAGTTTCTCAGAAAACTTCTCTTTAGTTATTAGGTGAGGATATTTCCTTTTTCACCATAGCCATCAATGAGCTTCCAAATATACCTTTGAAGAATCCACGAAAACAGTGTTAGGACACTGTTCCAATCAGGGAAGAGTGGAACTCTATGTGATGAAGTCACACCTCTGAAAGCAATCTCTCAGAAAGCTTCTCCCTCGTTATTATGTGAGGATATTTCCTTTTTCATCATGGGCCCCTATGGGTTCCCAAATATCACTTTCCAGATTTCAGGAAAAGAGTGTTAGCAGACTGCTTCCTGATGTCTAAGTTATAAATCTGTGAGATGAACTCATAGATCAGAGAGAAGTTTCTCAGAAAGCTTCTGTCACGTTTTGAACGGAAGAAATTTCCTTTATCAGCGTAGGCCTCAATGCTATCCACGGAAGCCCTTCTCTGGTTCCTCAAAGACAGTGTTAGTGGACTGCTCCATGAAACATAAGTGTAACGCTGTGAGATGAATTCACACATCACCAAGAAGTTTCTAAGAAAGCTTCTTTCTAGTTTTCATCTGAGGACATTTCCTTTGTCACCGTAAGCTTCATTGCGCTAAGAGGTATCCCATTGCAGATTTCCAGAAAACTTAGTTAGCAAACTGATCACTGAAGAGTAACGTGTATCTCTGTGAGTTGCATTCACTCATGGCAATGCAGTTTCTCAGAAGGCTTCTTTCCAGTTTTGATCTGAGGATATTTCCTTTTTCACCTTAGAACTCAATGAGCTCCCCAATATACCTTTGCAGAATCCACGACAACAGTGTTAGCAAACTGTTCCAAGAAGGGAAGGGTGGAACTCTGTGTGATGAAGTCACACATCAGAAAGAAATCTCTCATAAAGCTTGTCTCTAGTTATTATGTGAGGATATTCCCTTTTTCATCGTGGGCCCATATGGGCTCCCAAATATCACTTTCCAGATTCCACGAAAAGAGTGTTAGCAAACTGCTTCCTGAAGTCTAATTTATACGTCTGTGAGATGAACTCACAGATCAGAAAGAAGTTTCTCAGAAAGCTTCTCTCACGTTTTGAACGGAAGAAATTTCCTTTATCAGCGCAGGCCTCAATGCGCTCCAAGGAAGCCCTTCTCAGTTTCCTCAAAGACAGTGTTAATGGACTGCTCCAGGAAACATAAGTGTAACTCTGTGAGATGAATTCACACATCACCAAGAAGTTTCTAAGAAGGCTTCTTTCTAGTTTTCATCTGAGGATATTTCATTTGTCACCGTAAGCTTCATTGCGCTAAGAGGAATCCCATTGCATAATTCCAGAAAACTTAGTTAGCAAACTGATCACTGAAGGGAAACGTGTAACTCTCTGAGTTGCATTCACTCATGGCAATGCAGTTTCTCAGAAGGCTTCTTTCCAGTTTTGATCAGAGGATATTTCCTTTTTCACCATGGCCCTCAATGAGCTCCCAAATATACCTTTGCAGAATCCACGACTGCAGTGGTAGCAAAAGTTTCCAAGAAGTGGAGGGTGGAATTCTGTGGGATGAAATCACATATGAGAAAGTAATATCTCAGAAAGCTCCTCTTTAGTTATTATCTGAGGACATTTCCTTTTTCACCATGGGCCCCTAAGGGCTCCCAAATATCACTTTCCAGAATCCACAAAAAGAGTGTTAGCAAACTACTTCCTGATCTAAGTTATACTTCTGTGAGATGAACACACAGATCAGAAAGAAGTTTCTCAGAAAGCTTCTTTCACGTTTTGAACGAATGAAATTTCCTTTATCATCATAGCCCTAATGCGATCCAAGAAAGCCCTTCTCAGGTTCCTCAAAGACAGTGTTAATGGACTGCTCCACGAAACATAAATGTAACTCTGTGAGATGAATTCACACATCAACAAGAAGTTTCTAAGAAAGCTAATGTCTAATTTTCATCTGAGGATATTTCCTTTGTCACCGTAAACTTCATTGCGCTAAGAGGTATCCCAATGCAGATTTCCAGAAAACTGTGTTAGCAACCTGATCACTGAAGAGAAACGTGTAACTCTGTGAGTTGCATTCACACATGGCAATGCAGTTTCTCAGAAGGCTTCTTTCCAGTTTTGATCTGAGGTTATTTCCTTTTTCACCATAGCCCTCAATGAGCTCCCAAATACACCTTTGCAGAATCCACGACAACAGTCTTAGAAAACTGTTACGAGAAGGGAAGGGTGGAACTCTGTGTGATGAAGTCACACATCAGAAAGCAATCTCTCAGAAAGCTTCTCTCTAGTTATTATGTGAGGATATTTCCTTTTTCACCATGGGCCCCTATGTGCTTCCAAATATCACTTTCCAGAATCCATGAAAAGAGTGTTCGCAAACTGCTTCCTGAAGTCTAAGTTATACGACTGTGAGATGAACTCACAGATCAAAAAGAAGTCTCTCAGAAAGGTTCTTTCACGTTTTGAACGGATGAAATTTCGTTTATCAGCCTAGGCCTAAATGCGATCAAAGGAAGCCCTTCTGAGATTTCTCAAAAACAGTGTAAATTGACTGCTCCACGAAACATAAGTATAATTCTGTGAAATGAATTCACACACCACCAAGAAGTTTCTAAGAAAGGTTCTTTCTAGTTTTCATCTGTGGATATTTCCTTTGTCACCGTAAGGTTCATTGCGCTATGAAGTATCTAATTGCAGATTTCCAAAAAACAGTGTTAACAAACTGGTCACTGAAGAGAAATTTGTAACTCTGTGAGTTGCATTCACACATGGCAATACAGTTTCTCAGAAAGCTTCTTTTTAGTTATTATGTAAGGATATTTCGTTTTTCACTATGGGCCCCCATGGGCTCCCAAATATCACTTTCCGGAATCCACGAAAAGAGTGTTAGCAAACTGCTTACTGAAGTCTAAGTAATAAGTCCGTGAGGTGAACTCACAAATCAGAAAGAAGTTACTCAGAAGGCTTCTATCACGTTTTGAATGGAAGAAATTTCCTTTATCAGCGTAGGACTCAATGCGATCCAAGGAAGCCCTTCTCAGGTTCCTCAAAGACAGTGTTAATGGACTGCTCCACGAATCATAAGTGTAACTCTGTGAGATGAATTCACACATCACCAAGAATTTCTAAGAAAGGTTCCTTCTAGTTTTCATCTGAGGATATTTCCTTTGTCACCGTAAGCTTTATTACGCTAAGGGATATCCCATTGCAGATTTCCAGAAAACTTAGTTAGCTAACTGATCACTGAAGAGAAACGTGTAACTCTGTGAGTTGCATTCACTCATGGCTATGCAGTTTCTCAGAACGCTTCTTTCCAGTTTTGATCTGGGGATATTTTCTTTTTCACCGTAGCCCTCAATGAGCTCCCAAATATATCTCTGCAGAATCCAGGACAACAGTGTTAGCAAAGTGTTCCAAGAAGGGAACGGTTGAACTCTGTGTGATGAAGTCACACATCAGAAAGCAATCTCTCAGAAAGCTTCTCTCTATTTATTATGTGAGAATATTTCCTTTTTCACCATGGGCAACATGGGCTCCCAAATATCCCTTTCCAGAATCCACGAAAAGAGTGTTCGCAAATTGCTTCCTGAAGTCTAAGTTATAAGTTTGTGAGATGAACTCACAGATCAGAAAGAAGTTTCTCAGAAAGCTTCTTTCACGTTTTGAAAGGATGATATATCCTTTATCAGCGTAGGTCTCAATGCGATCCAAGGAAGCCCTTCTCAGGTTCCTCAAAGAGAGTGTTAATGGACTGCTCCATGAAACATAAGTGTCACTCTGTGAGATGAATTCACACATCACCAAGAATTTCTAAGAAAGCTGCCTTCTAGTTTTCATCTGAGGATATTTCCTTTGTCACCATAAGCTTCATTGCGCTAAGGGGTATCCCATTGCACATTTCCAGAAAACTTAGTTGGCTAACTGATCACTGAAGAGAAACGTGTATCTCTGTGAGTTGCATTCACTCATGGCAATGCAGTTTCACAGAAGGCTTCTTTCCAGTTTTAATCTGAGGATATTTCCTTTTTCACCATAGCCCTCAATGATCTCCCAAATATATCTTTGGAGAATCCACGACAACAGTGTTAGTAAACTGTTCCAAGAAGGGAAGTGTGGAACTCTGTGTGATGAAGTCACACATCAGAAAGCAATCTCTCAGAAAGCTTCTCTCTAGTTATTATATGAGGATATATCCTTTTTCACCATGGGCCCGTAAGGGCTCCCAAATCTCATTTGGCATATTCCACGAAAAGAGTGTTAGCAAACTGCCTCCTGAGAACTAAGCTGTAACTGCGTTAGAGGAATTCACAGATCACAACGAAGTTTCTCAGAAAGCTTCTTTCACGTTTTTAGGGGAAGAAATTTCCTTTATCAGCGTCGGCCTCAATGCGATCCAAGATAGCACTTCTCAGCTTCCTCAAACACAGTGTCAATGGACTGCTCCACGAAACATATGTGTAACTCTGTGAGATGAATTCACACATCAATAAGAAGTTTCTAAGAAAGATTCTTTCTAGTTATCATGTGAGGATATTTCCTTTGTCACCCTAAGCTTCATTACGCTATGAAGTATCTAATTGCAGATTTCCAGAAAACTTCGTTAGCAAACTGATCACTGAAGAGAAACGTGTAAGTCAGTGAGTTGCATTCACTCATGGCAATGCAGTTTCTCAGAAGGCTTCTTTCCAGTTTTGATCTGAGGATATTTCCTTTATCACCATAGCCCTCAATGAGCTCCCAAATATACCTTTGCAGAATCCACGACAGCAGTGTTAGCAAACTGTTCCAAGAAGGGAAGGGTGGAACTCTGTGTGATGAAGTCACGCATCAAGAAGCAATCTCTCAGATAGCTTCTATCTAGTTATTCTGTGAGGATATTTCCTTTTTCACCATGGGCCCCTATGGGCTCCCAAATATCACTTTCCGGAATCCACGAAAGGAGTGTTCGGAAACTGCTTCCTGAAGTCGAAGTTATACGTCTGTGAGATGTACTCACAGATCAGAAAGAAGTTTCTCAGAAAGCTTCTTTCACGTTTTGAACGGATGAAAATCCGTTTATCAGGGTAGGCCTCAATGCGATCCAAGGAAGCCCTTCTCAGTTTCCTCAAAGACAGTGTTATTGGACTGCTCCACGAAACATAAATGTAACTCTGTGAGATGAATTCAAACATCACCAAGAAGTTTCTAGGAAAGATTCTTTCTAGTTTTCATCTGTGGATATTTCCTTTGTCACCGTAAGGTTCATTGCGCTATGAAGTATCGAATTGCAGATTTCCATAAAACTTAGTTAGCAAACTGATCACTTTAGAGAAACGTGTAACTCTGTGAGTTGCATTCACACATGGCAATGCAGTTTCTCAGAATGCTTCTCTTTAGTTATTATGTGAGGATATTTCCTTTTTTACCATAGCCCTCAATGAGCTCCCAAATATACCTTTGCAGAATCCACGACAACAGTGTTAGCAAACTGTTCCAAGAAGGGAATGTGGAGCTCTGTGTGATGAAGTCACACATCAGAAAGCAATCTCTCAGAAAGCTTCTCTCTTGTTATTATATGAGATTATTTCCTTTATCACCATGGGTCCCTATGGGCTCCCAAATATCACTTTCCAGAATCCACAAAAAGAGTGTTCGCCATGTGCTTCCTGGAGTCGAAGTTATACGTCTGTGAGATGAAATCACAGATCAGAAAGAAGTTTCTCAGAGGGCTTCTTTCACGATTTGAATGGATGATATTTCTTTTATCAGCGTAGGCATCAATGCAATCCATGGAAGCAATTCTCGTGGTTCCTCAAAGACAGTGTTAATGGACTGCTCCATGAAACGTATGTGTAACTCTGTGAGATGAATTCACACATCACCAAGAAGTTTCTAAGAAAGCTTCTTTCTAGTTTTCATCTGAGGATATTTCCTTCATCACCGTAAGCTTCATTGCGCTTAGAGGTATCCCATTGCAGAGTTCCAGAAAACTTAGTTAGCAAACTGATCACTGAAGAGAAACGTGTAACTCTGTGAGTTGCATTCACGCATGGCAATGCAGTTACTCAGAAAGCTTCTCTTTAGTTATTATGTGAGGATATTTCCTTTTTCACCGTAGCCCTCAATCAGCTCCCAAATATGCCTTGGCAGGATCCACAACAACAGTGTTAGCAAACTGTTCCAAGAGGGGAAGGGTGGAACTCTGTGTGATGAAGTCACACATCAGAAAGCAATCTCTCAGAAAGCTTCTTTGTAGTTATTATGTGAGGATATTTCCTTTTCCATCATGGGCCCCTACGGGCTCCCAATTATCACTTTCCAGATTCCATGAAAAGAGTGTTAGCCAACTGCTTCCTGAAGTCTAAGTTATAAGTCTTTGAGATGAATTCAGAGATCAGAAAGAAGTTTCTCAGAAAGCTTCTTTCACGTTTTGAAAGGATGAAATTTCCTATATGTGGGTAGGCCTCAATGCGATACAAGGAAGCCCTTCTCAGGTTCCTCAAAGACAGTGTTAATGGACTGCTCCACGAAACATAAGTGTAACTCCGTGAGATGAATTGACACATCACCAAGAAGTTTCTAAGAAAGCTTCTTTCTAATTTTCATCTGAGGATATTTCCTTTGTCACTGTAAGCTTCATTGCGCTAAGAGGTATCCCACTGTAGATTTCCGGAAAACTTAGTTAGCAAACTGATCACTGAAGAGAAACGTGTAACTCTTTGAGTTGCATTCACTCATGGCAATGCAGTTTCTCAGAAGGCTTCTTTCCAGTTTTGATCTGAGGATATTTCCTTTTTCACCATAGCCCTCAATGAGCTCCCAAATATACCTTTGCAGAATCCACGACAACAGTGTTACCAAACTGTTCCAAGAAGGGAATGCTGGAACTCTGTGTGATGAAGTCACACATCAGAAAGCAATCTCTCAGAAAGCCTCTCTCTAGTTATAATGTGAGGATATTTCCTGTTTCACCATGGGCCCCTATGGGCTCCCAAATATCACTTTCCAGAATCCACGAAAAGAGTGTTAGCAAACTGCTTCCTGGAGTCTAAGTTACAAGTCTTTGAGATGAACTCACAGATCAGAAAGAAGTTTGAACTTCTTATCTTTGAATGTGAAATTTCTTTTCACATATCAAGCTCCCAAATAGCCTTGCCGGAATCCACGAAACAGTTAGGAAACGTTTAAAGGGAAGTGTACTCTGTGTGATGAAGCACACTCAGAAAAATCTCTCGAAAGCTTCTCTCTAGTTATTATGTGAGGATATTTCCTTTTTCACCACGGGGCCCTAAGGGCTTCCAAATATCACTTTCCAGAATCCACGAAAAGAGTGTTCGCAAACTGCTTCCTGAAGTCGAAGTTACACGTCTGTGAGATGAACTCACAGATCAGATAGAAGTTTCTCAGAACGCTTCTTTCACGTGTTGAACGGATGAAATTTCCTTTATCAGCGTAGGCCTCGATGCGATCCAAGGAAGCCTTTCTCAGGTTCCTCAAAGACCGTGTTAACGGACTGCTCCACGAAACATAACTGTATCTCTGTGACATGAATTCACACATCACCAAGAACTTTCTAAGAAAGCTTCTTTCTAGTTTTCATCTGTGGATATTTCCTTTGTCACCGTAATTTTCATTGCGCGATGAAGTATCACATTGCAGATTTCCAGAAAACGGTGTTAACAAACTGATCACTGAAGAGAAACGTGTAACTCTGTGAGTTGCATTCAGACACGGCAATGCAGTTTCTCAGAAAGCTTCTCTTTAGTTATTATGTGAGGATATTTCCTTTTTCACCATAGCCCTCAATGAGCTCCCAAATATACCTTTGCAGAATCCACGACAACAGTGTTAGCAAACTGTTCCAACAAGGTAAGGGTGGAACTCTGTGTGATGAAGCCGCACATCAGAAAGAAATCTCTCAGAAAGTTTCTCTCTAGTTATTATGTGAGGTTATTTCCATTTTCACCATGGCCCCTATGGGCTCCCAAATATCACTTTGCAGATTCCACGAAAAGAGTGTTAGCAAACTGCTTCCTGAAGTCTAAGTTATAAGTCTGTGAGATGAACTCGCAGATCAGAATGAAGTTTCTCAGAAAGCTTCTTTCACGTTTTGAACGGATGAAATTTCCTTTATCAGCGTAGGCCTCAATGCGATCCAAAGAAGCCGTTCTCAGATTCCTCAAAGACAGTGTTAATGGACTGCTCCACGAAATCATAAGTGTAACTCTGTGAGATGAATTCACACATCACCAGAAGTTTCTAGGAAAGCTTTCTTTCTAGTTTTCATCTGTGGATATTTCCTTTTGTCACCGTAAGGTTCATGCGCTATGAAGAATCTAATTGCAGATTTCCAAAAACTGTGTTAACAAACTGATCACTGAGAGAGAAACGTGTAACTCTGTGAGTTGCATTCACACATGGCACTGCGGCTTCTCAAAAAGCTTCCCGTTAGTTATTTATATGAGGTATTTCCTTTTTCATTTCACATAGACTCTCATATGAGCTCCAAATATACCTTTGCAGGAATCCACGACTAACAGGTTAGCGAAACTGGTTCCAAGAAGGGAAGGGTGGAACTCTGTGTGATGAATCCTCACATCAGAAAGGAATCTCTCAGAAAGCTTCTCTCTCTCGTTATTATGTGAGAATATTACCTTTTTCATCATGGGCAACCCTATGGGCTCACAAATATCACTTTCCAGATCCAGAAAAGAGTGGTTCGCATACTGCTTCCTGAAATCTAAGTATATACGTATGTGAGATTGAACTCTCAGATCAGA